>NC_083572.1:82706082-82711082 GCF_027579695.1 Neoarius graeffei | reverse complement strand
AACGCTTAAGAAATTCTAAAAACCGGGCATATTTCTTGTGCAGCTTAGGCCCCAGTTGCCATGTACCACGTTTGGGAGAAATTTTCCAAAAATTGAGGGAGGAGAAGCATTTTAATTGATTTTCACATAATTCAAAATGGCGGAAAATCTACTGGGTGGAATATGAGGAGACAGGGCCCATTGGATTCCTTTTGACCCAAGCATTCCAGCCACACTAAGAATCTGATGATCAGACGTATGGTTCAAAAGTAACAAGCAGAAATGTACCTGCAATTTTGACCTGTTGGTGGCGCTAGAGAGTTTGAGGTGCTGAGTTGAAATTTGGTGACAAGATCCTTGAGGGAGCCTAGAATCAGTGTGCCAAGTTTAAAAACCTCTAGTCAGACGGTTCTATGCATTGCCATAGAATTTCATTGATTTTAACAAAATTCAAAATGGTGGAAAATCCTCAAGGCAGAATATGACGTCATAGGGTGCGGTGGATTCGGCTTGAGCCAAGGATTCCTGAGATAGTGGAATTTTGTTTCTAGGCAAAACGCATCATGAGATATGAGCCAAAAGACATTTTTCCTAGTTATAGCGCCCCCTAGCAGCCAATTTGCTCCAAATTTTTTGCTGCCCTTTGGGGAGGGGTGTTGCATAAAGCCACCAAGTTTCGTTAAGATACGCCAAAGGTTCGCCGAGAAATGAGCACACTTCCTGTCTTGCATCTGCCAGCCAAATTTGATTGGCTGCCACGGCCAAACGCTTAAGAAATTCTAAAAACCGGGTACGTTTCTTGTGCAGCTTAGTCCCCAGTTGCCATGTACCAAGTTTGGGAGAAATTCTTCAAAAATTGTGGGAGGAGAAGCATTTTAATTGATTTTCACATAATTCAAAATGGCGGAAAATCTCCTGGGTGGAATAGGACGAGACAGGGCCCCTGGATTCGTGGTGACCCAAGGATTCCAGCGATACTAAGCTTTTGATGATCAGACGTATGGTTCAAAAGTAACAAGCAGAAGTGTACTTGCAACTTTGACCTGTTGGTGGCGCTAGAGAGTTTGAGGTGCTGAGTTGAAATTTGGTGACAAGATCCTTGAGGGAGCCTAGAATCAGTGTGCCAAGTTTAAAAACCTCTAGTCAGACGGTTCTATGCGTTGCCATAGAATTTCACTGATTTTAACAAAATTCAAAATGGCGGAAAATCCTCAAGGCAGAATATGACGTCATAGGGTGCGATGGATTCGTGTTGAGCCAAGGATTCCTGCCATAGTGGAATTTTGTTTCTACCCAAAACGAGTCATGAGATATGAGCCAAAAGACATTTTTCCTAGTTATAGCGCCCCCTAGCAGCCAATTTGTTCCAAATTTTTTGGGGCCCTTTCGGGAGGGGTGCTGCATAAAGGCACCAAGTTTCGTTAAGATACGCCAAAGGGTGGCCGAGAAATGAGCACACTTCCTGTTTCGCATCTTTGCAGCCAAGTTTGATTGGCTGCCACGGCCAAACGCTTGTGAAATTCAAATCACCGGGTATAACTTTTGTGCAGGTTGGTCCAATTATGCTATCTTCCAAGATTGGGAGAAATTGGTAAAAAATTGAGGGAGTTGAAACATTTTAATTGATTTTCACAAAATTCAAAATGGCGGGAAAAATATATGGGCGGGAAATGACGTCATGGGGTGCTTTGGATTCGTCTTGGCCCAAGGATTCCAGGGATACCAAGTTTTTGAAAATCAGACCAACGGTTCAAAAGTTACAAGCAGAAATGTACCTGGGATTTTGACCTGTTGGTGGCGCTAACGGGTTTGAGGTAGAGGCCTGAAATTTGCTGAGAGGAATGTTGAGAGTGTCTAGAATCAGTGTGCCAAATTTCACAACTTTTTACCAGACGGTTCTATGGGCTGCCATAGACTTGCAGAGGCGGAAGTGGACTGAATAATAATAATAATAATAATAATAATAATAATAATAAGAAACAATAGAATCACTATGGGTGCCTTCGCAGCTTCGCTGCTTGGCCCCCAAATATAGCTGCAAGCAGCAATGCGGGGCCAAGCAGCGTGACCCAGACTAAGTTGCCATGGCAACAGAAAGAACTGACCAGGCAGACGGTCATAGGCACGCACAGGAAGTGTTTACAAGCAGAAATGTACCTCCAACCAGATGGTTAGAGGCATGCACGGCTTCACCGTCAAATTCGATTGACTGTGATGGCTGAAATTACTTCAAGTGTACTAGGTGTGTGTGTGTGTGTGTGTGTGTGTGTGTGTGTGTGTGTGTGTGCTAAAAGACTGCTGAGATATGAGCTCAATTATATATGAGCCAAAACACATTTTGGAAAGTTATAGCGCCCCCTAATGGCCAAAGTGCACCAAATGTGGTATGGGCACTTATGGAGGGGTGGGGCATAATCCCACCAAGTTTGGTTAAGAAAGATCAAAGGGCTGCCGAGAAATGAGCACACGTCCTGTTTCGCGTCTGCACATCCAAGTTTGATTGGCAGGCACGGCCAAACGCTTATGAAATTCGAAAAACCGGGTAAGTTTTTTGTGCAGCTTAGTGCAACGTTGCCATCTACCAAGTTTGGAAGGAATTGGTCAAAAATTGAGGGAGGAGAAGCATTTTAATTGATTTTCACATCATTCAAAATGGCGGAAAATATACAAGGCGGAATATGACGGCATAGGATGCGTTGGATTCGTTTTGACCCAAGGATTCCAGCGATACACAGATTTTGACGATCAGACATACGGTTCAAAAGTAACAAGCAGAAATGTACATGCAACTTTGGCCTGTTGTTGGCGCTAGAGAGTTTGAGGTGGTGAGTTGAAATTTGCTGACAAGAACCTTGAGCCAGCCTAGAATCAGTGTGCCAAATTTGAAAACCTGTCGTCAGACGGTTCTATGGGTTTCCATAGAATTTCATTGATTTTAACAAAATTCAAAATGGCGGAAAATCCTCAAGGCAGAATATGACGTCATAGGGTCCGATAGATTCGTCTTGACCCAAGGATTCCATAGGCAGTGGAATTTTGTTTCTAGCCAAAACGCATCATGAGATATGAGCCAAAAGACTTTTTTCCTAGTTATAGCGCCCCCTAGCAGCCAATTTGTTCCAAATTCTTTGGGGTCCTTCATGGAGGGGTGGGGCATAAACCCACCAAGTTTCGTTAAGATACGCCAAAGGGCGGACGAAATATGAGCACACTTCCTGTTTGGCGTCTGCGCCTCCAATTTTGATTGGCTGCCACGGCCAAACGCTTATGAAATTCTAAAAACCGGGTAAGTTTCTTGTGGAGCTTAGTCCAAAGTTGCCATCTACCAAGTTTGGGAGAAATTGGTCCAAAATTGAGGGAGGAGAAGCATTTTAATTGATTTTCACAAAATTCAAAATGGCGGGAAAACTATATGGGCGGAAAATGACGTCATGGGGTGCTTTGGATTCGTCTTGACCCAAGGATTCCAGGGATACCAAGTTTTTGAAAATCGGACCAACGGTTCAAAAGTTACAAGCAGAAATGTACCTGCAACTTTGACCTGCTGGTGGCGCTAGAGGGTTGGGGGTGGGGACCTAAAAATTGTTGTGGGGAATGCTGAGACTGTCTAGAATGTGTGTGCCAAATTTGAGCATTTTCCTATGTGTGGTTCTATGGGCTGCCATTGACATCCCATAGGAGAAGAAAGTTGAATAATAATAATAATAATAATAATAATAAGAAAACCGACAAACTCATTAGGGGCCTTCGCCAGCTTCGCTGCTTGGCCCCTAAATATAGCTGCAAGCAGCAATGCGGGGCCAATCAGCGTGACCCAGCCTAAGTTGCCATGGCAACAGAAAGAACTGACCAGGCAGACGATCAGAGGCACGCACAGGAAGTGTTTACAAGCAGAAATGTACCTCCAGCCAGATGGGTAGAGGCATGCACGGTGTCACCGTCAAAATCGATTGACTGTGATGCCTGAAATTACTTCAAGTGTACTAGGTGTGTGTGTGTGCTAAGAGACTGCTGAGATATGAGCTCAATGATATATGATCCTAAATACATTTTGGAAAGTTATAGCGCCCCCTAATGGCCAATGTGCATCAAATGTGGTATGGGACCTTTTGGAGGGGTGGGGCATAATCCCACCAAGTTTGGTTAAGAAAGGTCAAAGGGCTGCCGAGATATGACCACACTTCCTGTTTCACATCTGCACGGCCAAATTTGATTGGCCGCCACGGCCAAACGCTTATGAAATTCGAAAAACCGGGTAAGTTTTATGTGCAGCTTAGTCCAAAGTTGCCATCGACCAAGCTTGGAAGGAATTGGTCAAAGATTGAGGGAGGAGAAGCATTTTAATTGATTTTCACAAAATTCAAAATGGCGGAAAATATACCAGGCGGAATATGACGCCATAGGGTGCGTTGGATTCGGGTTGACCCAAGGATCCCAAAGATGCTTAGATTTTGACGATCAGAAGTACGGTTCAAAAGTAACAAGCAGAAATGTACCTGCAACTTTGACCTGTTGGTAGCGCTAGACAGTTTGAGATGATGAGTTGAAATTTGCTGACAAGAACCTTGAGGCAGCCTAGAATCAGTGTGCCAAATTTGAAAACCTCTAGTCAGACAGTTCTATGGGTTGCCATAGAATTTCATTGATTTTAACAAAATTCAAAATGGCGGAAAATCCTCAAGGCAGAATATGACGTCATAGGGTGCGATAGATTCGTCTTGACCCAAGGATTCCAGAGATAGTGGAATTTTGTTTCTACCCCAAACGCATCATGAGATATGAGCCAAAAGTCATTTTTCCTAGTTATAGCGCCCCCTAGCAGCCAATTTGTTCCAATTTTTTTGGGTTCCTTCATGCAGGGGTGGGGCATAATCTCACCAAGTTTCGTTAAGATACGCCAAAGGGCGGCCGAAATATAAGCACACTTCCTGTTTGGCGTCTGCGCAGCCAATTTTGATTGGCCGCCACGGCCAAACGCTTATGAAATTCGAAAAACCGGGTAAGTTTTATGTGCAGCTTAG
>NC_083572.1:82663582-82698582 GCF_027579695.1 Neoarius graeffei | reverse complement strand
CAAAAATTGTGGGAGGAGAAGCATTTTAATTGATTTTCACATAATTCAAAATGGCGGAAAATCTCCTGGGTGGAATAGGACGAGACAGGGCCCCTGGATTCGTGGTGACCCAAGGATTCCAGCGATACTAAGCTTTTGATGATCAGACGTATGGTTCAAAAGTAACAAGCAGAAGTGTACTTGCAACTTTGACCTGTTGGTGGCGCTAGAGAGTTTGAGGTGCTGAGTTGAAATTTGGTGACAAGATCCTTGAGGGAGCCTAGAATCAGTGTGCCAAGTTTAAAAACCTCTAGTCAGACGGTTCTATGCGTTGCCATAGAATTTCACTGATTTTAACAAAATTCAAAATGGCGGAAAATCCTCAAGGCAGAATATGACGTCATAGGGTGCGATGGATTCGTGTTGAGCCAAGGATTCCTGCCATAGTGGAATTTTGTTTCTACCCAAAACGAGTCATGAGATATGAGCCAAAAGACATTTTTCCTAGTTATAGCGCCCCCTAGCAGCCAATTTGTTCCAAATTTTTTGGGGCCCTTTCGGGAGGGGTGCTGCATAAAGGCACCAAGTTTCGTTAAGATACGCCAAAGGGTGGCCGAGAAATGAGCACACTTCCTGTTTCGCATCTTTGCAGCCAAGTTTGATTGGCTGCCACGGCCAAACGCTTGTGAAATTCAAATCACCGGGTATAACTTTTGTGCAGGTTGGTCCAATTATGCTATCTTCCAAGATTGGGAGAAATTGGTAAAAAATTGAGGGAGTTGAAACATTTTAATTGATTTTCACAAAATTCAAAATGGCGGGAAAAATATATGGGCGGGAAATGACGTCATGGGGTGCTTTGGATTCGTCTTGGCCCAAGGATTCCAGGGATACCAAGTTTTTGAAAATCAGACCAACGGTTCAAAAGTTACAAGCAGAAATGTACCTGGGATTTTGACCTGTTGGTGGCGCTAACGGGTTTGAGGTAGAGGCCTGAAATTTGCTGAGAGGAATGTTGAGAGTGTCTAGAATCAGTGTGCCAAATTTCACAACTTTTTACCAGACGGTTCTATGGGCTGCCATAGACTTGCAGAGGCGGAAGTGGACTGAATAATAATAATAATAATAATAATAATAATAATAATAAGAAACAATAGAATCACTATGGGTGCCTTCGCAGCTTCGCTGCTTGGCCCCCAAATATAGCTGCAAGCAGCAATGCGGGGCCAAGCAGCGTGACCCAGACTAAGTTGCCATGGCAACAGAAAGAACTGACCAGGCAGACGGTCATAGGCACGCACAGGAAGTGTTTACAAGCAGAAATGTACCTCCAACCAGATGGTTAGAGGCATGCACGGCTTCACCGTCAAATTCGATTGACTGTGATGGCTGAAATTACTTCAAGTGTACTAGGTGTGTGTGTGTGTGTGTGTGTGTGTGTGTGTGTGTGTGTGTGTGTGTGTGTGTGCTAAAAGACTGCTGAGATATGAGCTCAATTATATATGAGCCAAAACACATTTTGGAAAGTTATAGCGCCCCCTAATGGCCAAAGTGCACCAAATGTGGTATGGGCACTTATGGAGGGGTGGGGCATAATCCCACCAAGTTTGGTTAAGAAAGATCAAAGGGCTGCCGAGAAATGAGCACACGTCCTGTTTCGCGTCTGCACATCCAAGTTTGATTGGCAGGCACGGCCAAACGCTTATGAAATTCGAAAAACCGGGTAAGTTTTTTGTGCAGCTTAGTGCAACGTTGCCATCTACCAAGTTTGGAAGGAATTGGTCAAAAATTGAGGGAGGAGAAGCATTTTAATTGATTTTCACATCATTCAAAATGGCGGAAAATATACAAGGCGGAATATGACGGCATAGGATGCGTTGGATTCGTTTTGACCCAAGGATTCCAGCGATACACAGATTTTGACGATCAGACATACGGTTCAAAAGTAACAAGCAGAAATGTACATGCAACTTTGGCCTGTTGTTGGCGCTAGAGAGTTTGAGGTGGTGAGTTGAAATTTGCTGACAAGAACCTTGAGCCAGCCTAGAATCAGTGTGCCAAATTTGAAAACCTGTCGTCAGACGGTTCTATGGGTTTCCATAGAATTTCATTGATTTTAACAAAATTCAAAATGGCGGAAAATCCTCAAGGCAGAATATGACGTCATAGGGTCCGATAGATTCGTCTTGACCCAAGGATTCCATAGGCAGTGGAATTTTGTTTCTAGCCAAAACGCATCATGAGATATGAGCCAAAAGACTTTTTTCCTAGTTATAGCGCCCCCTAGCAGCCAATTTGTTCCAAATTCTTTGGGGTCCTTCATGGAGGGGTGGGGCATAAACCCACCAAGTTTCGTTAAGATACGCCAAAGGGCGGACGAAATATGAGCACACTTCCTGTTTGGCGTCTGCGCCTCCAATTTTGATTGGCTGCCACGGCCAAACGCTTATGAAATTCTAAAAACCGGGTAAGTTTCTTGTGGAGCTTAGTCCAAAGTTGCCATCTACCAAGTTTGGGAGAAATTGGTCCAAAATTGAGGGAGGAGAAGCATTTTAATTGATTTTCACAAAATTCAAAATGGCGGGAAAACTATATGGGCGGAAAATGACGTCATGGGGTGCTTTGGATTCGTCTTGACCCAAGGATTCCAGGGATACCAAGTTTTTGAAAATCGGACCAACGGTTCAAAAGTTACAAGCAGAAATGTACCTGCAACTTTGACCTGCTGGTGGCGCTAGAGGGTTGGGGGTGGGGACCTAAAAATTGTTGTGGGGAATGCTGAGACTGTCTAGAATGTGTGTGCCAAATTTGAGCATTTTCCTATGTGTGGTTCTATGGGCTGCCATTGACATCCCATAGGAGAAGAAAGTTGAATAATAATAATAATAATAATAATAATAAGAAAACCGACAAACTCATTAGGGGCCTTCGCCAGCTTCGCTGCTTGGCCCCTAATAATAATAATAAATATAGCTGCAAGCAGCAATGCGGGGCCAAGCAGCGTGACCCAGCCTAAGTTGCCATGGCAACAGAAAGAACTGACCAGGCAGACGGTCATAGGCACGCACAGGAAGTGTTTACAAGCAGAAATGTACCTCCAACCAGATGGTTAGAGGCATGCACGGCTTCACCGTCAAATTCGATTGACTGTGATGGCTGAAATTACTTCAAGTGTACTAGGTGTGTGTGTGTGTGTGTGTGTGTGTGTGTGTGTGCGCTAAAAGACTGCTGAGATATGAGCTCAATTATATATGAGCCAAAACACATTTTGGAAAGTTATAGCGCCCCCTAATGGCCAAAGTGCACCAAATGTGGTATGGGCACTTATGGAGGGGTGGGGCATAATCCCACCAAGTTTGGTTAAGAAAGATCAAAGGGCTGCTGAGATATGAGCACACGTCCTGTTTCGCGTCTGCACATCCAAGTTTGATTGGCAGCCACGGCCAAACGCTTATGAAATTCGAAAAACCGGGTAAGTTTTTTGTGCAGCTTAGTGCAACGTTGCCATCTACCAAGTTTGGAAGGAATTGGTCAAAAATTGAGGGAGGAGAAGCATTTTAATTGATTTTCACATAATTCAAAATGGCGGAAAATATACAAGGCGGAATATGACGGCATAGGATGTCTTGGATTCGTTTTGACCCAAGGATTCCAGCGATACACAGATTTTGACGATCAGACATACGGTTCAAAAGTAACAAGCAGAAATGTACATGCAACTTTGGCCTGTTGTTGGCGCTAGAGAGTTTGAGGTGGTGAGTTGAAATTTGCTGACAAGAACCTTGAGCCAGCCTAGAATCAGTGTGCCAAATTTGAAAACCTGTCGTCAGACGGTTCTATGGGTTTCCATAGAATTTCATTGATTTTAACAAAATTCAAAATGGCGGAAAATCCTCAAGGCAGAATATGACGTCATAGGGTGCGATAGATTCGTCTTGACCCAAGGATTCCATAGGCAGTGGAATTTTGTTTCTAGCCAAAACCCATCATGAGATATGAGCCAAAAGACATTTTTCCTAGTTATAGCGCCCCCTAGCAGCCAATTTGTTCAAAATTCTTTGGGGTCCTTCATGGAGGGGTGGGGCATAAACCCACCAAGTTTCGTTAAGATACGCCAAAGGGCGGCCGAAATATGAGCACACTTCCTGTTTGGCGTCTGCGCCTCCAATTTTGATTGGCTGCCACGGCCAAACGCTTATGAAATTCTAAAAACCGGGTAAGTTTCTTGTGGAGCTTAGTCCAAAGTTGCCATCTACCAAGTTTGGGAGAAATTGGTCCAAAATTGAGGGAGGAGAAGCATTTTAATTGATTTTCACAAAATTCAAAATGGCGGGAAAACTATATGGGCGGAAAATGACGTCATGGGGTGCTTTGGATTCGTCTTGACCCAAGGATTCCAGGGATACCAAGTTTTTGAAAATCGGACCAATGGTTCAAAAGTTACAAGCAGAAATGTACCTGCAACTTTGACCTGCTGGTGGCGCTAGAGGGTTGGGGGTGGGGACCTAAAAATTGTTGTGGGGAATGCTGAGACTGTCTAGAATGTGTGTGCCAAATTTGAGCATTTTCCTATGTGTGGTTCTATGGGCTGCCATTGACATCCCATAGGAGAAGAAAGTTGAATAATAATAATAATAATAATAATAATAAGAAAACCGACAAACTCATTAGGGGCCTTCGCCAGCTTCGCTGCTTGGCCCCTAATAATAATAAGAAAACCGACAAACTCATTAGGGGCCTTCGCCAGCTTCGCTGCTTGGCCCCTAAAAAAGGTACAATAAGCTGGTTGCATAAGTGTGCACACCCTTAAACTAATACTTTGTTGAAGCACCTTTTGATTTAATTACAGCATTCAGTCTTTTTGGGTTCACACCTGCCATCAATTAAAATTACTCTGATTAACCCCAAATAAAGTTCAGACATTTACTGAGTTTCATCCTCCAGCAAAAGCCAGGGTTCACAGAGAGCTTACAAAGCGTCAAAGGGATCTTGTTGTTCAAAGGTATCGGTGGTGTAGTGGTTAGCACGGTCGCCTCACAGCAAGAAGGTTCTGGGTTCAAACCCAGCGGCCGGCGAGGGCTTTTCTGTGTGGAGTTTGCATGTTCTCCCAGTGTCTGTGTGGGTTTCCCCCACAGTTCAAAGTCATGCAGTTAGGTTAATATGGGATGGCCTTGGGCTGAGGTGCCCTTGAGCGAGGCACCTAACTCCTGGGTACTGTTAGTGTGGCTGCCCACTGCTCTGGGTATGTGTGTGTGCTCATTGCTCGCATGTGTGTGTGTTCACTGCTTCAGATGGGTTAAATGCAGAGAGGAAATTTCACAAGTGTGTGATGAATAAAGTTGTGCTTTCTTTTCTTTACAACAACACTGAAGGAGCTGCAGGAATTTCTGGTAAGTACTAGTTGTGTACTACATGTGACAATCTCCCGTATTCTCCATATGTTTGGACTATGAGGTAGGGTCAAAGAAAAACATCCAGGCCCAGCTAAATTTTGCAAAAAAAAATCAACTCTCCCAAAACCATGTAGGAAAATGTGTTATGGTCTGATGAAACCAAGGTTGAACTTTTTGGCCACAATTCCAAAAGGTATGTTTGGCACAAAAACAACACTGCGCATCACCAAAAGAACTCCATAGCCACAGTGAAGCATGGTGGTGGCAGCATCATGTTTTGGGGTTGTTTTTCTTCAGCTGGAACAGGGGCTTTGGTCAAGGTGGAGGGAATTATGAACAGTTCTAAATACCAGTCAATTTTGGCCCAAAACCTTCAGATGTCTGCTAGAAAGCTGAAATTGAAGAGGAATTTCATCTTTCAGAATGACAATGATCCCAAGAAGATTTTGGAATGGCCCAGCCAGAGCCCAGACCAAAATTCAATTGAAAATCTGTGAGATGACCTGAAGAGGGCTGTGCACAAGAGATGCCCTCGCAATCTGACAGATTTGGAGCTCTTTTGCAAGGAAGAAGGAGAAGCAGAAACCTTTATTTGTCACATGCACACTTCAAGCACAGTGAAATTCATCCTCTGCATTTAACCCATCTGACGCAGTGAACACACGCGCGCACACACCCAGAGCAGTGGGCAGCCACACTAGAGCACCCGGGGAGCAGTCAGGGGTTAAGTACCTTGCTCAAGGGCACTTCAGCCCAAGGCCACCCCACGTTAACCTAACTGCATGTCTTTGGACTGTGGGGGAACCCAGAGCACCCGGAGGAAACCCACGCAGACATGGGGAGAACATGCAAACTCCACACAGAAAGGCCCTCGCCAGCAGCTGGGTTCGAACCCAGAACCTTCTTGCTGTGAGGTGACCGTGCTAACCACTAGTGGGCAAATATTGCCAAGTCTAGATGTGGCAGGCTGATAGACTCCGACCCAAAAAGACTGAATGCTGTAATTAAATCAAAAGGTGTTTCAACAAAGTATTAGTTTAAGGGTGTGCACACTTATGCAACCAGCTTATTGTACATTTTTTATGTTTTTCCCCCTAACAGATTTGTTTATTTTTCAATCGAATTGTACAGATTATAGGTCACATTAAAGGCGGGAAAAGTTTTGAAATTATTTATCGTGGTCTCATTTTTTTACATGAGAAAAACCTATCATTTTAACAGGGTGTGTACACTTTTTATATCCACTGTATGTATTTAGACAAAATGGGGTACATAGAACAGATAAATACACGGGAGCTTTGTCTTTTTTCTTGAGAAAGTGCAATGAAAGCATTTACAGTGAAAATTTTAAAACAAATACCAGTCTTCCCTTCAGTGTTCTATTAAATGCTACAAGCTTAAGCACATACATGCGAGCTGCCAACGCTATAATGCCTAAATGACAGTGAAAGAACGGGAGCTTTCTAAATTGATAAACAGGCAATTAGCGATGCCTTTTTTATCCTGATTGGTTGGTTGCTGGTGGTCCACATTCTGAAGCACAGACTGAAGCTTCTGCAAAACACACCTCTGCAGTACTTAGGCTCTCGAGAGCCTGGACTCGGACACTCAGACACACTAACCAGATGAACCACACAGGGAAAGAGATCTGCAACCTGGAATAAGTGCACTTCATTTCCCAGAAAGGGAAATTAATTTGGTCCCAAAGGAGTCAAGCTGATGGTATGTCTACTCCACTCCATTAAACAACTGACCATCAGCCGAGAGGTTAAAGCTGCCTCAGGTCACATCATCTGCATTCAGTTTTTATGTACATTCGTACATGAATATTATTGCAAATAAATCTGTATCTTAATCACTGATCATTTTAACACACAGAAGAGTCATGTGTAAATCTACGAATACACTCAGTCATGTGACAGACTAACATGTGGAGGGAAAAAAAAAAAAAAAAACAGTTGTGGTCGTTCTTAAAATTGGTATTTTCCAGTTACTCACGTTCCTGCCCTAAATAAATTAAGGTGTTTTTTTTCAATGAACATTTCAATTGCACATAAGGTGCCTACTTTCTGTATTTACTTTCTTGTGACTGTATTGCTGAGCTACCATACACTACTAGAGTCTGATTGAAAAAAATAAAATACTCGAGGAAGGCTGAAAAAAAGGCTTAATATGTTGATGTATAAAACTTGGGAGGTAAGATCCTTGTTCTGTAACAATTCTGAGTAGTGGTGAGCAGGGAGACTTGGGACAGTTTGTATTTCCATAAATTAATTTCAACCGATCAGGTTTTAGATTACATAGAACTTCTGATGTTGCCCCTTAGACTTTCTTTGGAACCACGAAGCTGGATACTGCAGCATGGGATGTGCAGTTCAATATTTTTATCAACCAAAACTTGTATTTTTTTACTTCACCTCCACCTCCATTCTGTGGTGTAATGTCTCATCTCATCTCATTATCTCTAGCCGCTTTATCCTGTTCTACAGGGTCGCAGGCAAGCTGGAGCCTATCCCAGCTGACTACGGGCGAAAGGCGGGGTACACCCTGGACAAGTCGCCAGGTCATCACAGGGCTGATACATAGACACAGACAACCATTCACACTCACATTCACACCTACGGTCAATTTAGAGTCACCAGTTAACCTAACCTGCATGTCTTTGGACTGTGGGGGAAACCGGAGCACCCGGAGGAAACCCACGCGGACACGGGGAGAACATGCAAACTCCACACAGAAAGGCCCTCGCCGGCCACGGGGCTCGAACCGACCTTCTTGCTGTGAGACGACAGCGCTAACCACTACACCACCGTGCCACCCGTGGTGTAATGTATGCTGGAGAATTCAGGATTTGTTAGGAATTAAAGTATGTAGCCTAGAGTCACCATTTATAGCATTATTTATTGAACTTAAATTCAGGGGGAAAAACATTTAAGGATTTATTTTTTCTTCAAAATGGCCAGATAGGGAGAGTTGGGACAGTTCATCATGTTACAGGTTTTTTCTTGTGGTTTACAAATATAAAATTGTTTAAAATGTTTTAAATATGTGGGCATGTGCCTGCATGAGAATGACGCTCATTTCGTTTTTTTCTTGAGAATCGAACGGTTTTGTCTCATCAGGTTTTGGGTAAACTGACATTTTTCCAATCGCTGTACCAGCATTATATGTTCATACAGTTCATATATTACAAGTTTTGATTATTAAATAGAAATTAAACATGTAAGCCTAGGTAATTTATTTTTGTTCCAAGTCTTCTAATATAATGTCTTATGTCTCCCCGCAAAGAATAATAACAGAGAAAGTGAAGCCTGAAGGCCAGTATATGTGACAAGCTGAGAAACTAATGTGGTAAGAGGGTATAGTAAATTCTCTCTAATGCTATATGAATGTGACGCTGCCTGCAAAGAATTTCACACGATCTACAAAAGCTGAAAACTTGTCCCAAGTCTCTCCGCTAATCCCTACCAATAAAAATCAGTTGATAAATTTTTATATGGTCAAAAAATGAAACAGCTATACAGCTTTTTTTTATACAACTGTCAATTTCTCAAACTCAAAAATCAGGAACAGTAATACACAATAAGGCACTTAGAGTTAACCATATTATTTTACATCTATTCCAAAACATTAAATCTCACATTACTCTCAAATTTGAAGTATATAATAAGCTCCAATACAAAACAAGTGTCTAAGGTTTTGCCCTAGTGTCAGAAAATGGGAAGTTTGAATACATCACCACCAACCGAGACCAGAAACCCAAGACAGCATTTAAAAGAAAGAAAAAAAATGGATGCAGTAAAGGATTAACACCCTGTGAGATGTGTGTATGTTTGGTTGTTGGTCAAAATAATGCAGTCATAAGTGCAGTTTCCCTATAAAACATCTAAAGAGACTGCTTTATATTTATAATACTGGCCTTGTAATCACTTCTTTACATACACTAATTTTAGATTAAAAATTACTCATATTCCAACCCATTAGAGATTCATAATTTGTGTGTTTAATAAAGAAGCAAAGTAAAGAAGCAATACAATTTCACTTCAAAAAGAAAAGCATATTTATAGCACCTCAAAGATGTAATTACTCTTTGCATATTCTGTACATTCCCTAAAGCAACACATAAACTTCACTTGCTATTAAACACTACAGTTTCCATAAGTATACTGTACCTTAGGCTTTTGATAAACATAATAATTACAAAACACACACAGGCATATGCAGCTCATAATTAAGATGCCTTCAGCATCTAAAGAGCTTCATAAAGTAATAAAATATATAGGTTCACATGGTAATTTAATAATCTAAAGCACAATCAGCCCATATTATTGTTATCCCCCCGGCATATATAAAATTCCTAATAGTTTTCGAGTTATGCTCCAGAAACTAAAATATGTTTACAGAGCATAATTCAAAAACTATTAGGAATTTTTTTCACGAAACCCGACCGTTATGTTAAGTGACTAGAGGAGTTGTGTCTTTTGACATTTCGGGATTTCTGCGATTTCCCTCTCCCCCGAATTTCCATGGCAACCAATTCAAATTAGGAAAATTTGGAGTGGGGTTTCATATGGGGGCCGGTGGGATGTCATCTCCTGATGACTCTTGTTTAATTATAAACAAGGGAGAGTTGAACCCTCCGAACAGTACAGCCCTGAGACGAACAGACTAAATGAGGGCGAATCTTCCGAAAACACAATTTGCAATTCTATCCTTACAGAAAACTAACACCAATGTGTAGCAAATTAATTTCAGTTTCCAGCTGTGATGAATGTCTAGTGCTCATATACAGTGCTGAAAACAGATTCCTCTAATAAGAGCTGCTCTTGCTGGACAACATACATCAGTCTTACCTGGCTCCTCCATATGAGCAACGATCCAATTAAAGGCCATTTCAGCTCCCATATTCCCAGTGTAGTACACGGCCTTCCGGCAGGCCTCCAGAGGGAAGCCCATTTCTGCCAACTGCATCACAGAGGTCTCGTCTATTTCTGGAGCTGGAAAAACGGCAAAGTATTCACACTTTCCAGCCTATATGGAAGGCTCGTATTAAAAATGAAGCATCTCATCGGGCCTCGTTAGAGAAAGGCCAAAAAGTTTGTACGGAAAATCGTGTAGGTTTTACTATGACTGGAAACACTCATATTTGTAGTACATGATATGATCACTTGAATCATTTTGTGATACACATGTGTGATTATTTCTGGAGCAGAAAAATTGTACTTACAGTCCAAAGAATTATTCACTGAGCTGTCTGAGGGGTACAAAAAAGCATTTGCAGTCAGATACGATTAATACACTCAAATCTTTTGTTAAACAGCAAATCAGAAAACACAGACATTAATATAGTTTATACAAAAATACACCAGCACTCTGAACAACGTTTAGAGAATCTAAAGCACTTTTACAAATTTTGCTCAGTGTGCAGGGGGTTCTTTTTTTTTTCAGGCGCAGAAAGCTAGAATAGAAAACTATAGATAACGTTACCTCTTGTGTCTTCAGGAATGACAATTGGAGGCATAAGGTCAGGGAGCTCTTCTTCATCTGCTTGTAGCCCTGTAGCCCTGAGCCGATTCAAATCCATAAAGTCAGGCATGTCTACAGAAACATCTGTTTGGAAAACAACCATGACAAAACTGATATAAAGGACTGGATCAATCAGTTAGCACATTTTTTAATGTACAGTATGCTTCGTCATCAAAGTGCAAAACAGTAAAAGCAGGACCCACAGTGCCCTCTGCTGGCAAAAATGGTACAAATCTACTTAAAACATAAGCAAATAAGATTTGTAAACTGATCATGTTTATAGCATGTGTATTGCCCAAGCACCTTTGTAACATGTGATGGGTCGGAGTTGCACAAGGGCGCTTGTGATTGGCAGACACAGATGTCAGCCAGTATAAACAGAAATACTGATCTGCTTTGTAGAATGATTAAGGCACTGAAGGACCAGCGTGTCTCAAAATTAATATCAGCGTTTACCCAGACCACATCATATACCCTGATGCTCAATGTACACATCCATGTAAAATAAAATAAGCACCACTAAACGCACCTAACTTTTTTGGAATCCAGTCCAGTCCAAAAGTGAACTTTTTGAGCTGTACAACCATGTAGTCAGGAAAAGATGCAAAGCGAGAAGTCCTGAAAGGGAGGATATAAATATTTGTTTAGTAAGAGAAAACAATATGCGTAGGTATCATCATCCCTAATAAAATCATGGCGTTATGAGATACTTCTTACGTTTTTATAAATCCCAAACTCAAAACCTACTAATATTTACATTAAACAATAAATAAATAAATGCTTCATTGAACATCACATATTACAGCTGAATCTATATTTACCAATCAAAATAACTTTTCTTTGCTTAGGTCAAGTGATTTAATGTTAATGTTAAATTAAAGCAATACAGATATGTTTCAAATACAAATCTTTCTCTCAAATGCTTGTTCCCTGAATTCCGGGCGGCACGGTGGTGTAGTGGTTAGCACGGTCGCCTCGCAGCAAGAAGGTTCTGGGTTCGAACCAAACGGCCGGCGAGGGCCTTTCTGGGTGGAGTTTGCATGTTGTCTGCGTGGGTTTCCTCCGGGTGCTCTGGTTTCCCCCACAGTTCAAAGACACGCGGTTAGGTTAATATGGGATGGCCTTGGGCTGAGGTGCCCTTAAGCGAGGCACCTAACTCCCGATTGTTCCCCGGGCGCTGTTAGCATGGCTGCCTACTGCTCTGGGTATGTGTGTACTCATTGCTCACGTGTGTGTGTTCACTGCTTCAGATGGGTTAAATGCAGAGAGGAAATTTCATAAGTGTGTGATGAATAAAGTTGTGCTTTCTTTCTTTCTTTTCTGTGTATTCAGTGATCTGAATCTGTAAAACCCTTCCCAGGCTTTGGACCAAAACCTTGCTTACTTCACTCCAGCTGACTTGGCCTGCAGTGCTGAGCTCCAGAAGTCTGGAACGTTCTCAGGTTCAGTAAAGGCTTGTAGACAGGCAGTGAAGGGAATGCGGGCCCTCACTGGATCTGGAGGAGCATGCAAGTTTTCTTCAGCATCCTTCCTCTTAGTCTCATAGGCCATGAGCTCTTCTGCAATATAAACATGATTACAGGATGCTGATAAACTTTGATTACTGATCAGAGTAATACCCAGCACTTCTAAACAATAAGACATGATGGTCTGGGCTCCACATGGTGTCAGTATAATAATAACACCGTCCCAAGTAGTTGACACATCTTACTTCTGAGTGTTCTATGAATTGTTGCTGAGGTATAAGAGGAATAAAACACTTTAGGACATATAATTATTGGAAAAGAATCACTTTGTGCCTTTCCGTATCATGCAAAAGTGCCATAGATTACTTTTTATAACAGCATACCTGGTCATGTTTTATTCCTTACTAATCAACTACTTCCTTTATTCTTACAATGTTCACTTTTTAAATAATTTCCCATTTGATTGCTAGTTTTGCATTGCTCTTCACTTGTGATATTTGCCATGTTTGGCTGCTGCAACAATATAATTTTACTGCTGGACAGGAAGGAAACTACTATAAAGTGCATGTTTATGCATTTGTTTATATCTTTATGTAGAGGACGGATTTCACTGTATTTGAGTGTGCATGTGACAAATAAAGGCTTCTTCTTATATGCATGCATGTTTATTTGTACTGTATGCGAGTTAAAGATAAAAAGGGTTTCCAAAAATATAGAGTATTAAAAAAATAATAAAAATCTGCCACTAAATTTAAAATGTTATAAAATATAAAAATGCTAATATATACGGGCAGCACGGTGTAGTGGTTAGCACTGTCGCCTCACAGCAAGAAGGTTCTGGGTTGAAGCCCAGCGGCTGACGGGGGCCTTTCTGTGTGGAGTTTGCATGTTCTCCCCGTGTCTGTGTGGGTTTCCTCCGGGTGCTCTGGTTTCCCCGATAGTCCAAAGACATGCAGGTTAGGCTAATTGGTGGCTCTAAATTGACTAAGTGTGAGTGCGAATTGTTGTTTGTCTCTATGTGTCAGCCCTGCGATGATTTGGCGACTTAGTCAGCTGGGATAGGCTCCAGCTTGCCTGCGACCCTGTAGAACAGGATAAAGCGGCTAGAGATAATGAGATGAGATGAGATATAATGAATGATATAAATTATTATATAGTATTTAATAATTATATAATATTTACTTAATATTATTACTATATATTTATAATTTATTTTATATATTCTAGTTTTACTGTAAATGTATGTTTTTTTATTATTTGACATTTAAAAAAATTGTAAAGTGGACCATTACTGTGAATGATGGAGAAGGAATGTTATCATAATTAAGCACATCTCGTCTTCACCTCTGTTGGTTGCAGCCTCCAAGGGCACAGGAAGCTGCATAATGTAGTCCACTCTTCGTGTGTAACGCACTTTCTGTGACTGGCAGCACTGTATACGCTCCTCCACGATGAAGCGGAACACGTCGCTGGGGTTCTCCGAGCCAGCGCTATTCCTCTGGAAATGGTGAAAATCAGAGTGATGCAAATTCACTACTACTAAAAAACCCTTGAAGTACTCAGTAAAGCGACATCTTCCATTACTTTGTTTTGAAATTCAAGAGAGAGCAGTGAAGAATTAAAAAAAAAAAAACCACACATGCATGATGTCCATACAAATGTCCTCGTTATGGAGATGAAATGAGCAGGTCTACAATTAAAAGTTCACAGAGTGTGCCTATTCTGAGGCTTACAGAAATATATCAGCTATATTTTTCCCCCCAACAGCACTGAAATACCAGAGCTGGTCAGAGAGCAATGAACGGTCTAGCTTAAGAGCCCTTAAGTATCCAGGACTCCACTAATAAATCAAGTGATTTCACAGCTCAAAATTCTGAGAGAACACAACTCGGTCTTTAACTAGAACATTTAGACTGACCATGTCCTGAGTATGAACATTTCACAACCCAATTTATTATCGATTTATAGGCATGTAACGATATATTGTGTGATGATAAATCACAATACAATTTTATAATGATTCTAATCGATGAAATTAAAAAAAAGAATGAAACAGCAGAGTAAAATGACAAAAATAGCGGGAATGAATGTGACTTACTCTATGTGGCAGTAACGGTGTTAATGTTGTGAAAACAGTTCTAAATAGAGTTAACAATAATCTTTTTACAGACTGCCGAAAGTAAAATGGAGGTCGAGGAAAATGTTCATAAAAGTTTATTAAGTATAGGCCTATTGGTTATTAACTTTTTCAGTTTTAATAAAAGGAATATTTTAGTTAATAGGCTTTTATATTTTCCTCCAACCTTTATAAAATGTAGGCAAACAATTATTATTGGTTATAAAGAAAATGAAACAAAAAAGTTTTTTTATTTAACAAAATGAATATTACGTTGATAAAGAACAGCAAAATAAATATTCTACATCTACACCTTCATTAAGTTGGTAAAAGTTATTTGACATCATACCAACTATTAAACAAAAACTACTACAATAAAAACCACTATATAAACACAGACAAATTTTAGAAAATGCATGCTATAAACAAACACCACTAAAACTTAAAACAGAACTACCATGACAAACTAATCAATTAATTATTGAAGAGCCTTAACTTTCAATTTGATATTTATAATAGTTTAACTTTTAATTTAATATTGCATTTTCTTGGTAATAAAATTTTTATTTAATTTTTTTTCCAAAAATATCATGGGAAAATCCAATCGTGAACCCAGTATCGTGAATTGAGTTGTAAATTGGGTGAATCATTACATGCCTGTTGATTTATAGTACACTTTTAATACCTTAATATACTAATATAAAAAGACAATCTTTACAATAACTACATGTAGTTCTGGGTCATGGAGGGCTTTTGGCATAGTGGGTTTAACTCTGGTCATGGGTCATGTAGGTGAAATAAATAGGAAGCATTATCTGCCTCATGTAACTGATAGCAGGTTCTAATTTTAACGTATTTCAGAAAGTCACTTAAGTGCATAAGTGTATGTACGGCAGCACTGGATGAGGACAGGTCTTCTGAAACTAGAGCCATGTAACAGGAGGGAGCACACGAATGTTGAAAAACTTCAGATAAACCTGAGAAATGGTTAACAATTAATGTTTTTCCAACTACAAAAAAAAAAACTTAATGCGCAAATGAAATAGCTGTTTTTACTACAAAAAGGATATTTCTTCTGTAAAAGGGAATGAGCTCTCACCTCTATGAGGTTGATGAAATGCAGAAAGAATTCTTGGGCATCTTGCTGTCTATTTGAGGAGAACTCTGGGTGGCCCTTGCTTACCAGAGCCTTGAACATTCTGGGGGAAATCCCTTTGTGCTGCTGCTGCACAGGAAAGAGCGTATTAGGCAATGAAAGTTCATTTGTAAGCTACAATACAGTTTTTTAGTTCATATTTTCCTTTTTGTATAGGAACAAGCAGGCAACTGAAAAGTAAAATGTATTGCAAGGATGAATTCACATACAGCCTTACAAACACAGCAAAAAAGCAAGTCGTTCATAGCAAATAGTTATCATTATGAATTTCACCATCCAAACAGCTGTGTGATATTACAACCCCAATTCCAAAAAAGTTGGGACGCTGTGTAAACTGTAAATAAAAATAGAATGTGAAGATCTGCAAAATCACAGAAACCTTATATTTCATTGAAAATAGTACAAAGACAACATATCAAATGTTGAAACTGAGAAATTTTATTGTTTTTTGGAAAAAAAATTATACGGCGGTACGGTGGCGTAGTGGTTAACGTTGTTGCCTCACAGCAAGAAGGTCTGGGTTCGAGCCCCATGGCCGACGAGGGCCTTTCTGTGCGGAGTTTGCATGTTCTCCCCGTGTCCGTGTGGGTTTCCTCCGGGTGCTCCGGTTTCCCCCCACAGTCCAAAGACATGCAGGTTAGGTTAACTGGCGACTCTAAATCGACAAGTGATGCTCCAGAAACTCAATCTGCTCAAAGGAAGGTCAGTTTTATAGCTTCTCTAAAGAGCTAAACTGTTTTCAGCTGTGCTAACATGATTGTACAAGGGTTTTCTAATCATCCATTAGCCTTCTGAGGCAATGAGCAAACACATTGTACCATTAGAACACTGGAGTGAGAGTTGCTGGAAATGGGCCTCTATACACCTATGGAGATATTGCACCAAAAACCAGACATTTGCAGCTAGAATAGTCATTTACCACATTAGCAATGTATAGAGTGTATTTCTGATTAGTTTAAAGTGATCTTCATTGAAAAGAACAGAGCTTTTCTTTCAAAAATAAGGAAATTTCAAAGTGACCCCAAACTTTTGAACAGTAGTATATATTATATATATATATATATGGTACATACACACACACACATTTTGAATTTGAGGTCAGCAACACGTTTCAAAAAAAAAAGTTGGGACGGGCATGTTTACCACTGTGTTGCATCACCTCTACTTTTAACAACACTCTATAAATATTTGGGAACTGAGGAGACCAATTGCTGTAGTTTTGAAAGAGAAATGTTGTCCCATTTTTACCTGATATTCAATTTCAGTTGCTCAACAGTTCAGGGTCTCCTTTGTCATATTTTGCGCCAAATGTTTTAAATGGGAGACAGGTCTGGACTGCAGGCAGGCCAGTTTAGTACCCGGACTCTTTTACTACAGAGCCATGCAGTTTTAATATGTACAGAAAGAGGTTTGGCATTGTCTTGCTGAAAGAAGGAAGGCCTTCCCTGAAAAAGATTTTGTCTGGGTGGCAGCATATTGCTCTGAAACGTGTATCTATCATTCAGCATGAATGATGCCTTCCCAGATGTACAAGCTACCCATGTCATGTGCACTAATGCACCCTCATACCGTCACAGATGCTGGCTTTTGAGCTGTGCACTGATAAGCCGGATGGTCCCTCTCTTCTTTAGCCCAAAGGACGTGGTGTCCATGATTTCTAAAAAGAATTTCTACTTTTGATTTGTCAGACCTCGGGACAATTTTCCACTTCGCTTCAGTCCATCGTAAAGAGCTCGGGCCCAGAGAAGGTGGCGGTGTTTCTAGATATCGTTTATATTTGGTTTTAACTTGCATTTGTGGATGCAGTAATGAAATGTTTTCGCAGACGATAGTTTTCTGAAGTGTTCCTGAGCCCATACATTGAGTTCCACTACAGACACGTGTCTGTTTTTAATGCAGTGTCACCTGAGGGCCTGAAGATCACAGGCATCCAATGTCAGTTTTCAGCCTCATCTCTTGCATACAGAGATTTCTCCAGATTCTCTGAATCTTTTAATGATGTTATGTACCACAGATGATATGATCCCCAAATTCTTTGCAATTTTACATTGAGGAACGTTATTCTTAAATTGTTGCACTGTTTGCCCACGCAGTCTTTCACAGAGCGGTGAACCCCGCCCCATCTTTACTTCTGAGAGACTCCGCCTCTCTGGGATGCTCTTTTTATACCCAATCATGTTACTGACCTGTTGCTAATTAACCAAATTAGTTTTTTGAGCATGAGACGTTTTCAGTCTTTTGTTGCCCCTGTCCCAACTTTTCTGAAATGTGTTACTGACATCAAATTCCAAATAAGCATATATTTTTCAAAAAACAATAAGACTTCTCAGTTTCTACATGTTGTTTTTGTACTATTTTCAATGAACTATAGGGTTTCCATGATTTGCAAATTGTCGCATTCTGTTTTTATTTTTGTTTTACACAGTGTCCTGACTTTTTTGGAATTGGGAATTAGTATCTTTTGGGAAGTTAATATTCAAATGTAAATAATGCAAACTGCATATAAATCAACACAAAGACATTATGACTTCTAAGTAAGTAAGTAAGTAAGTAAGTAAGTAAGTAAGTAAGTACCTTTTGATTAATGATTCATGTATTGATTCAAGCATTCAAGTGCCATCAACAAGCTTATTTTTAGAGTTCATCAGTGTGCAGAACTGTATTATGAATCTGATAATATCATGCAGCCTGTTTATAATTCTGAACATGAAGTAATAATTTCCTCGTTAACTTTTCAGACGCATTCTGTTGAAAGCGCTCATACTCAAGGCATAGAACAAGCCAGACAGACCAACCTTGTATTCTTCTTTCATCACCTGTTCAATGAGTTCTGATTTGACTGGTGGTTTGGAATACTGGCCTGAAAGTAGTCCATGACCCAGTTTGGCCCTGATGGATACAGACCCAACAAAGCATGTGTGACATAACATGTTTAACAGCAACACCACACAGAAGAACATTTCAGAATCCAGCATTCATTTACAGACTAGAACTAATCCTGATATGGTTTTAGAGTTTGTTATTTATCTCCTTATCCTCCATTGCGATAAAATGTGTTTTATGCAACAATAAAATGTATTAGAATAACACTAATACACTACATAATGTCTAATCTCATTGCTAATCAACAAATAAAAGAAGAATATGTACAGTGCTTGGACACTAGGCTAAAACAAAACAATATAAACAATAGCCATGGAGTAACTAATGACATGTAGCACAAAAAGATTCACACGTTCACCCCAACATCATTTATCATATAATAATACGATAGCTATTTGTGATATTACCGCAAATTGGCCTAGTGGTTAGTGTGTCCGCCTCTTGATCGTGAGATCGCAAGTTCTATTCATGGTCGGGTCATACCAAAGACCATCATAAAAATGGTGCCGTCTGGCAAGGCACGCTGCAATACAGATACGAGTGGGGAATCAAACTCTTGCGGTTACCAGAGGACTAGCCCCCCACTGTAACCCTAGCTATGTAAGAGGCCGAGGGCTACGGAAACGGAGATCGGCGCCACATGGCGTGGGAAGGGACTTTGACTATTTGTGATATTGTACCTCACATGTTTTACTTTACCACTTACATTTGCGTGCTGAAGTCTTGGGTAGGATCAAGGGGCGAGTAATCATAAATTCTCTGCAGATTTCCGACATACCTAGAAATTTTACAACCATAATTAAAAGCAAGATCGGTGTATATTTCTCACAAGGTATGACACTGCATTTTCAGTTTACTGCTGTCCCATAATTTACAAAAAAAAAAAAATGCAGGATATAAATGATTTAGATATATGAAGATTTAGTCAATTTAACCATTAGGCCAGGGGAAGCCATGGCCTAATGGTTAGAGAAGCAGCTTTGGGATCAAAAGGTCACTGGTTCAATTCCCTGGACCAGCAGGAATGGCTGAAGTGCCCTTGAGCAAGGCACCCAACCCCCAACTGCTCCCCAGGCTGCTCTGGGTATGTTGTACATTACTCTGGATAAGAGCGTCTGCTAAATGCCATTAATGTTAATGTAACGTAGTCATCCCAAACACAAAAGCACAATCAGAACATGATAGGCAGAATAAGAGCTCCAAGCATCAGTGTGCACTTACGCTCTCTGGAACTCAGGGATACTGAAGAGCACTTGCATAGTGGTGCTGAGGTAGCAGCTGTTGCCCAGGTTTCTGATGCCTGTGTACCCTGAACCATAGACTGCCTTCAGCTTTAGGCCAGATTCCTGAATCACCTCCCACTCAGTGGCTCGAGGCTGCACATGGTTGTTTGTGTGATGGCCATTCTCCATCTGGAGGAGACAGGCCAAGACGTTTGATCAAAATCAAACCAAAGGATCAAACCAAGAACATTTCTGAATTAATTTGCAAAAACGCACTCTTTGCATCTTTAGCATGTCTATTCCAAAATGTGTCAAGTGTTCTGCTATGTGAGGATCAAGTACTGCCTCTTCTTCATCAAAGGAGTAAACGTCTGTTTAAAAACAAAAGACAGTACTGAACAAATTTTTGTCTTAATGAACACGTTCTCATATAATCAAATGAAATGATTAGTTGATAAATAATGCCTTGCATGCATTGCAGATTCAGTGAGAAATTAAAATCCAAACCTGAGACACTGACCTGCTCCATCTGGGGTGATGGTGTTTAGCTTGACTGCTAGCGGGAATTTGGTTTCTTTATAGTGTTCGAGGGCATGTCCGTTCCCTCCGCTTCCATCGAAGAACCATTTCCCACAGAGGACCGAGCCATCTGTCAGGTTCAGCCACAGGTTCTCTCGCATTTCACACTTGGCACACTTCCAGCCACTAAACACAAAGCAAATCCATTCTGGAAACTCTCACATTTCAACAAAGACCTTTTTGTTGCCAAGGATGTCATTATTTGAATTTATTGGATCTGTTCACTAATTATATTGCAATATTGGCCTATCACAACATCATACAGCAAACAATAAGACACTTAAAAAGAACTCGCACGTAAGGACATCTGACTGTGTATTTTAAAGCAAAATGTTATATCACTGGAGTGTTTATAATCACTTGAATTTCAAAACTGATTCAACTGATAAAAAAAATTATCATTTAAAAAAATAAAAAAAGATTAAAGAATGGCCTAAATACCAACAATCTAAATAAATGAAAATGTAAGACTTCTGATAATATGACTCTTTAATTACAGTTCATTGGAATTCCAGACAAATTAAAACCTTCCAGTGACCCATGATTTTATAAATTGAATTTTTTTTTGGCATGCTGTGATCACATTATTTCTAAATATAATGAAAATTATTCTCACCACATTCACTGGATGTGAGCAATCATGCGTTCTGATTGGCTCCTCTATCAGCTATCAGCTCATATACCGTGAGTAAAGAAAAACAAAATGGCGGAGCGTGTTGCTGAACCGAGGACGAAATAAAAACTCTACTCGAAAACAACCCCCCCCCCCAAAAAAAGCAACAAAATATGGAATAAAGGTATTTGATGGCAAGAATATCTTTTTTTTCAAGAATTATTATTATTATCGCATTTTTCACAAATTGCTCCTGTGATTTCACCGGTTTGTTTACATTCTAAGCGGAAATTATTTTGTCGGACGTTTTGTATAAAGTTTTTATTTATCGAATTTGCAAAAAAATAAAAATGCTCAGTTTCTCAAAATCCAGTGAACGTGGATAGAATAAAACAGTTCTTCCGCTCAATCTCATTGTACATGGCTTATAGTCGACTCGGCGCTACACGTCTCGTTGGCTGTCAGCTCATGTACGACTCAATTTTGTGGAATAACTGTTAATTATAGTATGTTATTTATATGATGCAGCCCCACTATATGCATTCAGGCACAAAAACAAAATTCACAGGACATTTCCATTGGAAAATGTATCCGCTGGGGGATTTCCACAAACTTATTAAACAGAGAGAAACATTAAGCCGTTCAGATATCAGCGAAGCATATCAGATTAAAGGGGGTTTCTGAACTCCCCCACCACTATTACTAGAGTGCCAGGAAGTCCATCTGATACTCTGATATTGCACTTGCATGAGATTAACCTGGGAGGAATCCGAACTCCATTCTCTTGTTGTTGGAGACTTCTGGCATGCTTGGACACTTGAAGCTCCTCCTCCCATGAATCTTGCTCTTGCTTTTTGTATGCAGAAGCAGCATTAAGTACAGCATCACAAGCAATTGTCACCTGAATGGGACAAAAATACACATATTTCATAATTATATATACAACCCCGATTCCAAAAAAGTTGTGACAAAGTACAAATTGTAAATAAAAACAAAATGCAATGATGTGGAAGTTTCAAAATTCCATATTTTATTTAGAATAGAACATAGATGACATATCAAATGTTTAAACTGAGAAAATGTATCATTTAAAGAGAAAAATTAGGTGATTTTAAATTTCATGACAACAACACATCTCAAAAAAGTTGGGACAAGGCCATGTTTACCACTGTGAGACATCCCCTTTTCTCTTTACAACAGTCTGTAAACATCTGGGGACTGAGGAGACAAGTTGCTCAAGTTTAGGGATAGGAATGTTAACCCATTCTTGTCTAATGTAGGATTCTAGCTGCTCAACTGTCTTAGTTCTTTTTTGTCATATCTTCCGTTTTATAATGCGCCAAATGTTTTCTATGGGTGAAAGATCTGGACTGCAGGCTGGCCAGTTCAGTACCCGGACCCTTCTTCTACGCAGCCATGATGCTGTAATTGATGCAGTATGTGGTTTGGCATTGTCATGTTGGAAAATGCAAGGTCTTCCCTGAAAGGGACGTCGTCTGGATGGGAGCATATGTTGCTCTAGAACCCGGATATACCTTTCAGCATTGATGGTGTCTTTCCAGATGTGTAAGCTGCCCATGCCACACACACTAATGCAACCCCATACCATCAAAGATGCAGGCTTCTGAACTGAGCGCCAATAACAACTTGGGTCGTCCTTCTCCTCTTTAGTCCGAATGACACGGCGTCTCTGATTTCCATAAAGAACTTCAAATTTTGATTCATCTGACCACAGAGCAGTTTTCCACTTTGCCACAGTCCATTTTAAATGAGCCTTGGCCCAGAGAAGACGTTTGCGCTTCTGGATCATGTTTAGATACGGCTTCTTCTTTGAACTATAGAGTTTTAGTTGGCAACGGCGGATGGCACGGTGAATTGTGTTCACAGATAATGTTCTCTGGAAATATTCCTGAGCCCATTTTGTGATTTCCAATACAGAAGCATGCCTGTATGTGATGCAGTGCCGTCTAAGGGCCCAAAGGTCACGGGCACCCAGTATGGTTTTCCGGCCTTGACCCTTACGCACAGAGATTCTTCCAGATTCTCTGAATCTTTTAATGATATTATGCACTGTAGATGATGATATGTTCAAACTCTTTGCAATTTTACACTGTTGAATTCCTTTCTGATATTGCTCCACTATTTGTCGGCGCAGAATTAGGGGGATTGGTGATCCTCTTCCCATCTTTACTTCTGAGAGCCGCTGCCACTCCAAGATGCTCTTTTTATACCCAGTCATGTTAATGACCTATTGCCAATTGACCTAATGAGTTGCAATTTGGTCCTCCAGCTGTTCCTTTTTTGTACCTTTAACTTTTCCAGCCTCTTATTGCCCCTGTCCCAACTTTTTTGAGATGTGTTGCTGTCATGAAATTTCAAATGAGCCAATATTTGGCATGAAATTTCAAAATGTCTCACTTTCGACATTTGATATGTTGTCTATGTTCTATTGTGAATACAATATCAGTTTTTGAGATTTGTAAATTATTGCATTCCGTTTTTATTTACAATTTGTACTTTGTCCCAACTTTTTTGGAATCGGGGTTGTAGTATATACACTGCATATGACTAACACGTAGTAATTTAAGTACTTGGTACATTTGTGCAAACACATACTGTACAGAGGCCATGCGTGACTGAATTCTAAGCAGCCAAGTCAAATCAAACACTTGCTAGAAGACCAAAGCATTAAAAAAGTATGTATGGCATGCTGTCTGGGAAATAAGGGCTCCGTTTCATGTACATATGAATCTCACTTACACATGATATTAACATGCAGACACTATATGCATACACATTTTGGAGGAAAGGAAATGAATGACAAATCCAGGTATATTGCAAAGATGAGGAAACATATTCAGGTATGAATGACCATCTCTGGAGGCGGAGTCATACTGCGTTTGGATGCGGGTGCAGCACAAACACAGCCCGAATGCTCCAAGGACTAGACAATGAGAACTGTAATCAATGCTTCTTCCTGAAATTACTACTAAATCACCACTCAGAGACTGAAACCGATGTGAGGTGTGTCCTTGAACAGCACTAAAGTGTGTGTCTGGATAACGTGAGAAGGAAGGAAGAGCTCCATCAGCAACAAATGTGCATTCATCTTAAAATTAGATGCAACTGTAAACAGTATGTGTTCTTTGTCATCAGAATTGTATATACAGAGTATAAGGAGTTCTTGTCCAAGTGCCTTTTAAAACTATTTATTGCATTGAAGAAGCTATTTTACTCTGCAGTGCATTAGTATTCCCCCCCCCCCCCCCCCCCGAACTATTTTGTAGTGTCACAACCTGGAACTGAAATGGACTAAATAGCAATGATATGACATGTTATGAATCCAATATGTTATGAAACCAAAATTGAAATGGATGGATCAATTTGGTTGTTAAAATTATTTACAAAAAAAAAGTGAATATTGTGATAAGTATTCAGCCACACTGGTGTGACCTCACTAAATTCACTGTCCATAATGCAACCAGTTGACATCAGAAATTACATAATTAATTGAATCGAGTTCATAAAGACCAAGGAGCTATCAAAACAAGTCTGGGACAAAGTTCTTGAAAAAGTATCAATCAGGGCTTGGTTATAAAAAATATCCCTGACTTTGAAAACGTAGAATCATTATTAAAACTAGACTGCATTTACGCAGAGAAAATGCAAAGTGTGCTTGCTGAGCTGTAGCAGAACAGCTATCATGCTAGCATGCTAACAGCTAGCATGCCAACATGCTAACAGCTAGCATACTAGAGTGGAGGAGCTCCTTATGACATAATCACCCATTCATTTCAATGGCACGGAATTTTGCCAAAAAAACGGGAATACTGAACGAACGACAAGGGGTAGTGCAACCATTTTAATAAGCAAGCCATTCCAGATCGGGCCCTACATTTCAGCGTTGGAACGGTGTCTCTATCTCGAAAGCCCTAGGAGGAGTAGTGGATCCAAAAAACGTGTGAAACGGAATAATAATAATAATAATAATAATAAAACTTAACAAGAACAATAGTGTGCTTTTGCAAGCACACTAAATATGGGGGGAAAACATGACTCAGTGTAGAAGAGGTCAGTGCCCAAGTAAAGAAGGTATTAGACCATGGACCATGAAGCAACAAAATGGTCTCTCATTGATGACTGACCATCTCTCTTGACACTACCACCACCATGCTTCACTGTAAAGAATCAAAGCTTAACATTTTTTATTTGTAAATAATTTTGCAAGCTTTACTGAACGTATATAATAGTGTTAAATATTTCCTCATTGTTACACAAAAGTCATTATTACAGCTCAGACTCTGATTTTACCAAACGTCTCAAATGACATTAGTACACAATGTGTCATGCTGTCAAAAAAAAAAAGTTAGTTTTCTTCCCATGTGTTGCTGAGGTCAGCTGATCTACATAAAATAGAATAAATGACTCCACACTATGATCTGAATCCTTCAGCTCAGATATTAATACTAGAGAGCTTTGGGCTGAAGCAGAGGACAATATTAATTCTCAAATCACACCATTGGCATGCAGGACGTACACAGGCCATTCTCACACACTCTCACTAACCAGGGCAGGCAACTCCTCGATATTTGGTAAAGGGATCTCAAAGTGGTCTGGGAATATGACAAGCTTGGCTTCATCTTCATATTCATAATCATCCCCGTTAAAGTCACGGTTAAGTTCTAAATCTTAAGAAGGGAAGATATGAGAAGAGATACATTTAGACACATATTTGCAAGATCACTGCTTTTAAGAGTTGACAGTGGACAAATCATATCTAGTCATGTAAATCAGAGAAATATTGTAAAACTTCATGAATATGAATATCTAGATCAACACAAATAGTGAGTTTGTACATTGAGAAAACAGCTCAGGGATAGATTCTCGGATACAAATTTTGCACCTTGTACATTTCCATTTCCACTATATTCAAAATGGATAAGAATAAATTGTGCTTGGCAATCTTATTAATATTCTTTCAGAGGTCCCCCCCCCACACACACACACATACACATCAGTACCACACACAGGCATTTATCCTGCCAGACTGCTGATGTTACCATCAATCAACAGAAAGAGAACCTCACAGACTGAAAACTGGCGATGACTAAATTCGGAGAAAGTATCTCCACTTTAAGGTCAGTTTATGCTCTCTTGTCCCATGACGCATGAGGTTGTCCTGGCTGATGATCAGCACATTGGTCAATTTCAAGACAAGCTAATGACACGATCAGCCATTATCTGTCCCTGAATAGGAAGGTGACACAGGTCATATAATTCCACATGCAAACAAAGTGAGAATTAAAAACAAGAAAGTAGTCTCTGAATGTACAGTAACAAAAACTGTGTGAGGATAAACTACAAAATGAGACTCCATTACAATAAAAGCAACATGCCCCCCCAAGTCAACGTCATTCCTCCAACAGTGGAAGTGTGTCAAGCATGAGGATTGACAGGGGACAGCAGCTGACGGGAGAGCAGCAGCGACAGGCTCATCGGCCGACTGTAAACCAACCCTCCCCAGCAGTAGATCAGGCCTGAGCGAGCATGTGGCACTTTAGATTTAGAACAGTTACTAACTGCACATACAAATAAATGACCTAAATTTAGCTCGGTCAGGAGAGGGCAGAGGTTAGTGAACATGAGGGAAAAAAATGTCACTAAATTAAATAAATCAATAAATAAATAAATGCAGTTTAAAGACAGGATATGCATCTAAAATAAATTATATTCATACAAAATGTGTTTTCATATTTCGATCATTAACAGCAGTCTTACCTAAAAATACTTTTCCGTTCCGTCTTCTTGGCACAGCACCCCCAGCAGCACCTGTGGCTTTCTGTGGCAAGCAACAACACGATTTATGATGGTGAAGACACCATTTACATTAAAAAAATCATAATACAGTACAAAATCAACTGCGGCATTAGGGTACAAGCTTATCCTTTTGGATACAAAGCTACTTATTTGTAATACAGGACAATTATTGTGACCAAAGCTTGTTTAAGTTGTGTTGTATTTCAGGAAAGACCATCAGAATGCTGATACGACACACTCAAGTGATTCCATGAGCGAAAAGCAGACACCAGAGCTGCAGGAATGCATCCAGCTGTTTCTGAAAAGATCTTGACATGAAATTAGGCCTATTTACTGATGCCTGCCCTGCTAACATGAGGTCAAGTGGTATAAAGAAGAAACGGCTATAGGAAGTGATTTCTATTCAAATAAGCACTTTTAATTATACATACACTAAAGTAATACTAGTTAATACGTTGTTGAGAAAGGCTTTCTAATCATGCCCATCACAGAAAGCTAATGACACACTGGCACTGTACCAGTTAGCAACCTGCTATACTGTGATTTATATTATAGCACATTGTACATGCAGTAGTTAGTGAACGCATACGGCTTGCATGTTAATTTAAAAAAATGTGCTAATGTGTACAATCACATTTCCAATACTGATCATCTAACGTTGCTTGCTTTTAGCCTTATGGAGCAGGGAAGGTATTTAACAGTTATTCCACGAAATCAAGGCGTACATGAGCTGATAACCGATGAGGCGCATAGCGCCAAGTCGGCTATAAGCCATGTACGACAAGATTGAGTGGAATAACTGTTTTATTCTATCCACATTCACTGGATTTTGAGAAACAGAGCATTTTTATTTTTTGCAAATTCGATAAATAAAAACTTTACAGAAAACATCCGACAAAACCATTTCCGCTTAAAATAGAAATAAACCAGTGAAATGACCATAGCAAATTTAAAAGTTCTATAATAATAATAATAATAATAATAATAATCTCATTCTCTCATCTGATTATCTCTAGCCGCTTTATCCTGTTTTACAGGGTCGCAGGCAAGCTGGAGCCTATCCCAGCTGACTACGGGCGAAAGGCGGGGTACACCCTGGACAAGTCGCCAGGTCATCACAGGGCTGACACATAGACACAGACAACCATTCACACTCACATTCACACCTACGGTCAATTTAGAGTCACCAGTTAACCTAACCTGCATGTCTTTGGACTGTGGGGGAAACCGGAACACCCGGAGGAAACCCACGCGGACACGGGGAGAACATGCAAACTCCACACAGAAAGGCCCTCGCCGGCCATGGGGCTCGAACCCGGACCTTCTTGCTGTGAGGCGACAGTGCTAACCACCGCGCCACCCATAATAATAACAATTATTGGAAAAAAAAGACACGTTTTTACCATCAAATATTTTTATTCCATATTTTGTTGCTTTTTTTGTATTTTTGGGGGGGGTTCTTCTTCAGGGTTTTTTGGCGATTGACAAACCAACTTACCGCCACTGACTGGGATGGAGTATGGAACAGGAGATATTGGGAGGGGTGGACGACGACCTATAGTCATTTAGCTATTTATGTTTCTTTTAAATACTTGATAATTTGGGGGGTTTTGTTTTCGAGTAAAGATTTCGTCCTCGGTTGGTTCAGCAATACGCTCTGCCATTTTGTTTTTCTCTATTCACGGTACATGAGCTGATATCCTAGTAGCAGAGTAGCCAATTAGAGCGCGCAATTGCTCATATTCAGTGAATGTGGATATAATAAAAGTACTCATATTAAAAAGTCACTGATTTATAGTATACTCTATTAGGAAACACCACAAGTTGGCCCAGTGGTTAGCGTGTCCGCCTCTTGACAAGGAGATCACAAGTTCTACTTGCGGTTGGGTCATACCAAAGACCATCATAAAAATGGTACCTACTGCCATCTGGCGAGGCACACCACAATACAGATGCAAGTAGGGAGTCAAACTCTCACGGTTACCAGAGGACCAACCCCCCACTGTAACCCTAGCTATGTAATAGGTGACAGGATGAGGGCTATAGAAACGGAGATCAGCACTGCCCAATGCATGGCCATTTTATTTTTCTCTACTCACAGTATATGAGCTGATATCCTAGTAGTAGTGTAGCCAATCACAGCGCCCGACTGCTCATATGCAGTGAATGTGGATATAATAAAAGTACTTGTATTAAAGTCACTGATTTATAGGATACTCGAATAGGAAACACCACAAGTTGGCCTAGTGGTTAGTGTGTCCACCTTGTGAAAGCGGTGAGCCGTCCGACTCACTCTTTCACGACAGGGTGGTCGCCTAACAAATAAAGAAGCGCAACTAGGGCGTACGGTACAAATAAGGAGGTGCGATTTTATTTACAATGCTCAAACCAAAAAGTGCAATAACAAAGAAACATTTCAAAATACAAACAAAAATCAACACAAGGATTGAAAAACAATAAAGATACAACGAGCAAAATAGTAAATATTAACGCAAGCACAATTTCTCATCAACACCTACAGTCACCTACATCAACCTTTCTCCTGAACTCCCACACCTAGACTGAGAAAACTGGTGTTTAAATACAAACAGCCTGATGGGTAAATTGAATGACTGAATCATTAGATAACAGGAAAATTGGTTGAGACCATTACAACATGCAAAAGGTGAGATAAGAACATTACACTACTCCTTACATCCATATCAAAATACATACATACAATGTTAACATTTCAACATACACACATTCATACACAGACTAAAATACATTTCTTACTAAACCATCATTACTACACAAAATACCATATTTAACCCCCACACATTATATTTTAACCCCCCCCCCCAGTTAATCAATGTCTCTGATTGGCTGAATGAGAAATAAAGTCTTTGGCTTGCCATAGCTCGTGTTTCCCAGGGAACGCAAAATTTGGGAACCAAAAAGTGTATGCAAATGTTTGTGTATGCGTGTGCAACGTTTGAACAAAGGGAGCAGTGTGGATTATGGAGCGATATCGGCGGGTACCTCACCGAACGCTGCGCTGCCTGGTCACTCAGGCGAGTACGGAAAGTTTTTGAAATGTTGACGTGACAAAGGACTCCAAACGCGGTTGCCGACTCCGCGAGTGAAAATCCAATCCTCACATGTGCATGTATGCAGGTGTCTGTGTGTGTGCCTGTCAGAAAACGGTATCCGCTTAAAGGGGGAGAGGATCTAACGCATCTGTGAAAAGGGAGGGCCGCCTTTTCACACACCTCTTGACCAGGAGATCGTGAGTTCTGGTTAGTACTGGGACAGAAGACTGCTTAAGAAGACCAAGTCCTGGCACAGGAGGGACTTTGACTATTAGGAAATAGTAAACTACTACAAATAAACAAACAATTAGGATAGTGTCAATTTTTCCAGTATGATTAATTGTATACAAAATAATATGAATACTGTCATATTTGGCAATAAGCCATGCACACTGAATTGACATCATTGTTTATTTCTCTACTGCTAACAACAAACACACACAGCATGAGAAAGCACACTGCCACACCACCTCAACAGCCACATCCACAATAGCCTAAGTGATCTTGCTTATAATGATCACAATTATACACCAGCATCTTCATTCGGACTTCAAATTCCCAGCCCAGCCCAGATTAAATCAATAAATGTCAACTTGTTAGTGATCATTCACTCAATGGGCCTCATGCAAGAACCACTCATACAAACAGATTTGTTCTGAAGTGGCTTGTACGAGTGATTTTGGAGAACTTGCTGCATTCTCCAATCCGCTTATATTTTGAATTTTCTCTTAGGCAGGGACGCAATTTACGAAAGGCCCAGACCTGGTGTCGGAGTCATGTGCAATTAGCCTACTGTTATTCAAACCTAAGTTTCTCACTTCATTACTGTGAAGCAATTCTGAGTTTCTAAATCTTATATACACATCATAATTATGTTGACATAATCCTATTTCCCTCTACAATTTGAAGTATAATGTAATTCTAAATGTATTCATATACCCTAACGATAACATTATTGTGGCAGCGGGGGCGTGGTCAAGCGCCGGTCTGTGACAGGAGGGCGGAGTCAGGGAAGGTAAGTGGCAGAATCACTACACCTGACGTCAATTAACCTGTGTTTGTGTGTGTCTTCCCAGTGACTGCGCCCTATTTAAAGAGGGAGAGCTGAGAGCAGAGGAGAGCTCATCCCCGAACAAGACGCCAGTCCTGTGTGCGTCTATATCAGTAAAGATTGTTACACTGAAAAGTAGAGCAATAAACGCTATTTTGAACCCGATCTCTGTCCTGCCGTCCTCTGTGCTCCACCCACCCATACGAACTGCTACAATTATTAATTTAAATTAGCTATTGATGCTATTGTATAACAGTACAATATCAATATGAACATCTCAAACTGTAAAACGACTTAAATTATGCAGTATTTTGAGGTTAATTGAACCTCTGAAAGCAGGACTTCAATCTCTGAACTTATAAAGTTCTTCTTTTTAGTCTTTTATGCCATTTTCATGAATGAACACTTCCTGTCATATGGGGCAGGACCTGTAGCCTTCTGTGGTATTATTGCGGCGTTAACTTTGCTAATTTACAATTCTCATAAATGCGTGCTGAATTATGCATAGGTGGTACACATGTACATGTTTACACAGGGTTATTCACATGGTTATCTGAAGTTAGGAGCGTTTGCTGAATCTGACGTAGCACACTCATACAAGCCCACAATATGAAAAAAAAAAAGTGAAAGGAATTTAAGATAATAATACGCAAATGTTCTTGCATGAGGCCCAATATGTTTTCTAGCAAAGACACAAGTGTAACCATACTCAACCAACTAAAGAGAGAAGTTGACAGTATCGGGGGAAAAAAAAAACAGCTTGTTGATTCATACTGGTCAGGAGGTACTGATTAATTTTCTATAACAGCAGTTCAGACAGTGGTTCCAGCTGGATTCAAGTCACAATTTTAAATTAATGCACTCATTCTAATATGCTATGGTTTCTTCTATATTAGGTAGACTGCCTTTCAGATTTTTCAAGTTTAGGTCATAAAATTATTTTCCCTGACACCCAATTATTTTTGTTTAGTGGACTGAAAGCTACTGAATTCGAATCACAGACTTCCAATTTTATCAGTTTTTTTTTTTTTTTTAACAGAACAATGAATTTAGGGCCACACAAATTCTCTGCTATTTTTTCCTGCATCACCATGACCCGATTCAAGATACTATGTCATGCATCACATTGTGGGCTTTCCCCGTTCGCGCAAGGCATTGTGGGATACAAATTTGAAACAGGAGAGAAAAATGGAGGAATGGCCTGATATTTTGTGAGATATTACAGAAATAAACATCACAATGACCAGATTTCAGACGGAACTAAAGCTAGACTAAAGCCATCTAGCTTTAACAGTTATTCCACGAAATCAAGTCATACATTAGCTGACAGCCGATGAGGTGCGTAATACGGAGTTGACTATAAGCCATGTACATCAAGATTGAGTGGAATAACTGTTTAATTCTATCCACATTTACTGGATTTTGACAAACAGAGCATTTTTGTTTTTTGTAAATTCAATAAATAAAAACTTTATACAAAACGTCCGACAAAATCATTTCTGCTTAGAATGTAAACAAACCGGCGAAAAGACAGTAGCAATTTGTGAAAAATTTTATAATAATAATTCTTGAAAAAAAATTTTAAAAGACACATTCTTACCATCAAATACTTTTATTCCATATTTTGTTGCGCTTTTTTTTTGTATTTTGGGGGATTTTGTTTTCGAGTAGAGTTTTTATTTCATCCTCGGTTGGTAACACGCTCCACCATTTTGTTTTTCTCTATTCACGGTATATGAGCTGATAGCCTAGTAGTAGAGTAGCCAATCAGAGCATGCGATTGCTCATATACAGTGAATATGGATAGAATAATAACTTACACAGGGACTTGGATGGCAGACATAAATATTTTATCAGAATCTCCAGTGTCAGCATTTTGCAACAGTCAGAGGTTTTCTGAAACAAAATCTTCATGAGGGCGGCATGGTGGTGTAGTGGTTAGCACTGTCGCCTCACAGCAAGAAGGTCCGGGTTTGAGCCCCGTGGCCGGCGAGGGCCTTTCTGGGTGGAGTTTGCATGTTCTCCCCGTGTCCGCGTGGGTTTCCTCCGGGTGCTCCGGTTTCCCCCACAGTCCAAAGACATGCAGGTTAGGTTAACTGGTGACTCTAAATTGACCGTAGGTGTGAATGTGAGTGTGAATGGTTGTCTGTGTCTATGTGTCAGCCCCGTGATGACCTGGCGACTTGTCCAGGGTGTACCCCGCCTCTCGCCCGTAGTCAGCTGGGATAGGCTCCAGCTTGCCTGCGACCCTGTAGAACAGGATAAAGCGGCTAGAGATAATGAGATGAGATGAATGAAAATCTTCATGATGAGTGTTTTTCAGATTCTCGATAAGAAGCTGCATTTTTTGTATAATTAAATTTAAATAAGGGCTGGTGAGGGAAGGACTGTTAATAGCTGCTTAACGTAAATGATAACAGGAACTAACTTGTTTCATGGATGTTTCACAACCTTAAAACACAACTATGAATGGAGCAAAAGGTATGACGTGCCATTCTTTAATAAAATTTTTTTTTTAATTACTGACTAATTGCTGTGGTATAAGAGCAATAAACAATTTAGTTTTACTGTTAAACTAATGAAGTTCATTATTTTACTATAACAGCACACAGTTTGTTCACTTCAGGATAACAGGGTAAGCAAAGCAGTCTTGTTTTCTCTGTGTGTCTCTGAAGCTGCTCCTTTGTATATCCACATATTAAAAAAAATCATTTTCATATGTAAATGTGTATCTACATGGGAAATGTTTAAATGAATTCATTTCTGCTCTGACTGCATTTTGTTGACAAAGTATCAAAAGGCCAGCATGTCAGTGTCTCAGGAAACAGCTTCGAAAAGCCAAAAGCCAAACCAGAGAAAAGTGGAAAATAAGACCAGTCATTTTCCTTACCTCCTTCACATGACGTTTTAAGTGCATGTACACACACTGTCCAGTTTTACGGTAATGTCTCTCCACATGTTCTCTTCCAAAGCCCAGGAATGTGTTCATACACACATACAATCCACCTTCTGATTCCTGCGGAGGAAAAAAATAACCACAGGGGGGAAATAAACAACCAAAAAAAAACAATAGTAATTACATATTAGTTTCATTTTGAAAATGTCCAGGAGACTGTCAACACCAAATGTGATATTCTTATAAGGAAGGTTTAAAATGTACGCATTCCCCCTTACAAAATATCTTGATCTTAGTCTGCAGACTCATAGCCACAGAAAATCTTTTATACAAACTGAAGTGAGCTAATGCAATGTGTTAGTGGCCAATTTCTCTTCTCTTCTTATTTTTGAAGGCAAAATGGAACACAATAAGAAGAAATCTGACTTTGGGTGAATATTAAGTGCAGGCCTTTTACATCAAAAACAAATCCTGAAATATAGAAACTTGGGGATTTAAAAGTATTATGGATTGGTGATCAGTGAAATTACTGAAATTGAGGTGTTTGTATTACTGGAAATCTACACAAAGAGAAAGCTTGTCTAGCTTAAATTTTGTAAAATGGGCCAGTGTACGGACCCCGGCTCTTGGAAAAAAGTTCTCAGCAGCTCGGGGTGACACATGAGCTTTAACAGCAAGGGGGTAAAAATAGTCTGCAATGAACTCCAAACAGCTGAGTCACCTTTAAAACGGCTACAGCTACACACATCTAGAGCATTAAAGCAGCATGGTCATTAAGATGTGAAGAAAACTGTGTGAAAGAACACCTCGGTTTAGTGAATGGGTATGGATGGTTCGGATTAGAGCATCACTGGTATGTGCTTTTCCTGGAAAGTCTGGTTTACCAGGTCAGGAACATGTCAAAGGCCTTGTGCTGCTAGACATCGAGCTAAAGTGGCTATTGTTTTTCATTTTTTCTGACAGGCAGACAACCTGTCAGCATCCAGCACCACACACCCAGGCTCTATTTATAGATCTCATCTCATCTCATTATCTGTAGCTGCTTTATCCTGTTCTACAGGGTCGCAGGCAAGCTGGAGCCTATCCCAGCTGACTACGGGCGAAAGGCGGGGTACACCCTGGACAAGTCGCCAGGTCATCACAGGGCTGACACATAGACACAGACAACCATTCACACTCACATTCACACCTACGGTCAATTTAGAGTCACCAGTTAACCTAACCTGCATGT
>NC_083572.1:81804844-81986069 GCF_027579695.1 Neoarius graeffei | reverse complement strand
TTTCTCGCAGAAGCCTGATGTTTATCCTTCCTGGTGGTGCTTTGTTCTGCAGGTTGTTGGAGATAGACAGTAAATCCCTGCGCTCAGTGAACGGTTCTCGGAGGAACAGTGGCTCCTCGCTGGTGTCCAGCTCCTCAGCCTCTTCCAACCTTTCGCCCCTGGAGGAGGATTCATGGATCTTGTGGGGGCGCATCGTCAACGAGTGGGAGGAGGTGCGCAAGAAAAAGGAGAAACAGTTGAAGGTAAAACCACCAAAAAAAAAAAAGTATGTACTCATTACATTTTCAGATTCTTTTTACAGCAGCAAAACTTTTGTGCCACACGTTAAGTCGGTAGTGCGACTTGGCTTAATATATTACTGTCTTGTAACATGCTTTGCATAAATCCAGCACATTTAAATGTGTACGTTCCCAGCAATGGTGAAACTTTAAGCTATGGTCACATTACAGCTGGTGATGGGTTTCTGATGAAAATGAGGCAATGTACAGGCGAGCTAAAAGTTGTGATCACACAGCAGGCGAGCACTTGACTGTCACGCCTTCGTGTGCTTGAGCGGCCACGCTCAGTCATGTGCTCGGAGCACATTGTGTGCACTCTTGGGACCCAGTTGTGATGGGAAACACCTGATGCTGATTTGAGTGCAATCAGCACGTGCATATAAAGACACCGTTTTTACAGAGACCTTGCGAAGTATTCTTATCGTGGTCACGTTTGTTTCTAGCCATGTTTATGACTCAGATTAAATACTATTTGTGTTTTGCTACTCGGACCTTGCCTCAAGTTTTGTTTTTGTAAATATCACGCCTGCTAATAAACAGTCTTCCTGCACTTGGATCCATCTACCGCCGCATGCCTGACAGAATACTTCGCAAAGTCTCTGTGAAAAGTGTCCTTATATGCATGTGCTGATTGCGCTCAAATCAGCATCAGGTGTTTCCCATAACAACTGGGTCCCAAGAATGCGCACAGCGTGCTCCGTGCGTGGCCGCTCGGACTACGCCAAACTCGAATGCACGATTAAGAGAACACATTACGTCTAGTTTACATAAAAATATTAAGTTTCTCATCCAAATGTGATTTAATTGCTTCAACTAAATGTCAAGTTGCTGATGACTACATTCACTCTATGTAACTGAAAGAAATCGGTTCATGTTGTATTGGCGCAGGCCAATTATATTATGAAATCTTGATGTTGGCACTGATGCGAAGAAATGACTGGAGGATGAAAATGAATCTAATTAAAGCAAGCATAGTACGGTATAATAGCACAGTGGGGAAATCACAACGCTGTCCCACAGTGACAGCGGCCCGGGTTTGAGCACACTTGTGTGAGAATGCAGGCCTCCGTTTTACTCAGGGCTTTGAAAATACCTGATCAAATCATGTTGGATGCATGAAAACAAATCATGTTAATGTAACTCTGTTCAATCACGTGGAACCAGTGTATGCATTTAAATTGAAGAAATTCAATTTGCTTCACCCCCTCCGGTGGAGGCTCTGGATTCACTTTGACAATTGCCAGCATAAAGCAGTTGATGATGATGATGATGATGATGAAGAAATAAATTAAACACAAAACCATTTTGCCTTTTGATAACCAAGTTATGATAATTTAAGTCTTACCAGCTGGGGTTCACCGCCAAGGAAGGGAGACGAGGTACCAGAAAGCCAGAAAGCATTTATTAAATAAATGAATAAAAAATCCACTGTATAATAGTGGGAGCATTGCCATGTCCAATTCTTTCTCTTTCCTCTTTCTTGATTTTTGTGCTCAGTTTTATTTTTACAATCAAAAAGCATTGATATTTTAACCAGGGCTTTGAACCGGTTCAAGGAACGAAAACCGGGAACTTTTTCTATTTCACATGGAATAGAAACGAAACCAGAAACTTTATTATTTTTTATGTTCCAGAACAGAAACGCTTATTAAAAATAATGGTAACCGGTTAATACCGGTTTTTATTTCGTTCCTCAAAGTTTCCGTAGCCTACAAATAAAAAAGTCATTCTTCTCCTGCGCAAGTTTCTATGACCCGCTGGGGTTCACTTCCTGTGTGACGGTCGCTGACTGAATGGAGAGAGCGGGAAGGTGGACTACTATCACGTCTCCATGTGATAATAAGTGCATTACTGAGTGTCTGAGCAAAGAAGAGCCTGAACGATGCAACCTCCCTATTGGCTGTTTGTAAAAATGTATCAGTTGTTGCCCTTCCCACGGGAATCATCGCGGGCTCGAGAGACGAGACCTGACGAGTTAGTTCGTTGGTAGCAGAACAAAATGTCTGGACACAAATCGGGTTTTCAGAAAAGGAAAGAAAATAAACGGAGGGTCGAAAATACAAAAAAGGAGGCAGAAAATGCAAAACGAGTTTTAAGGTAGGACAAATGGTTACTTTTCTGAGGCAGCCCGCCGTGGCTGCCTGCAGGCTGATTTATTATAGCCCATTTAGTTAAAATAGTTGATATAAAATGTTTATAGTTATAGTTATGTGATGGTTGTCCTGATTTAGACTGGTGTTTTTTTTTTTGGGGGGGGGGTTGTTTGCGCGATGTTGCACCCGGGTCCAGATTAGGGCAGAACCGGCCCTGGCTACATTTCAGGTGTAGTTTGTTTTATGTATGTATGTACTTGCATAGATGTGTACTTGGTCTTCCAATATGGCGCCTAACAAAATCTCGCAGCGCGGTGACGTCATGCGGTAGCCCTCTATAGGGCCTGACTAGCCTTTGGTAACGCACTAAACGAATTATCTTTCATTTTTGGCACTTTTTCTGTTTGTGTAGATGGGAAGACATACTGAGAATCCAAATCGCCAACATTTGAAATAATAGTTGTTTTGAATTATTTCTTGTCTTATTTAATGAAGGTTGTAATAGAATTAGCCTACATTTGGCTTAAGCTGGATGAGACAGAGACATAACTTTTATAGCCATTTGTTAAACAGCTGACAGGGAACGTAATTAACCGTTCCGGGAACGAAATTTTTTTGTTCTAACCGGTTCGGGAACGTCTGTTTAATGGTGGAACCCAAAACCGGAAACGTTGAAATTCCGTTTCTGTTCGGAACGAACCAATAGGAAAAAAATTCTGGTTCAAAGCCCTGATTTTAACCTGTCAGTTGACCAGAGGTGGACAGTAACGAAGTACATTTACTTGAGTACACTATTTGAGTATCTGTACTTTCATACATGTCAACCCCTCACGGCTCTCACCTGTACTCCCTGGTAAAGAAATCCATAATTTCCATACCAAATCCATCGTAATATTTCATGCATAATAAAAATGTATCAGATCTTACCTAATACCTAATGTCAGATACAACCTTTGCTGGCTTTTGCGTGAAGAAATTAATTGACGGCTGTCTCTTTTTCTGGTTTGCATTCTTCACATGCATTTGAGATTTCATGTGTTCCCTCACGTCGTAAATTCCAGAGGCAAACACTTTCACGTCTCTACAACAAATTGTGCAGTTGACATACTCAGCACCCATTTTGGAAGCGATAACTATTCCATTGAATGTTTCTGTCCATTCGGGAAGAAAGCGACCTCCAGTTTTAGATGTTTTGAGTTTTTTCTTCGGTGGTGCCGACATCTTGACCTGTCTATTGTTATGCTACATGTGCTGTTATTTCCCGCTCGGTGTGCAGGAAAATCACAATTGTGCATGCTCAGACATTCGGAATGGCTTGTTGGTACTAGCGGAAGTACCGGTTGAGTAATTCTAAATGTAGAAAATGGCGGCTCCCATGCATTTTCGTATTTCATGACGATTTTTTTGACGGTAATAAATCAAAATAATTTTAAGGTGAAAATGTAGAAAAATCCGTAGTTGAATACCACTACGCCCGTACCATTTTTAAAATGCCAAAATCCGCAGGGAATACAGGAAATCCGTAGGGGTTGACATGTATGTACTTGAGGGTTTTTTTTTTTTTGGAAACTTATTACTTCTACATTTGAAAGACAAATGTTGTACTTTTCACTCCAGTACATTTCTATCACTGTCCTCGTTACTTGTTGCTATGAAGCAGCTTTGAAAGTGGATGTTTTTTCTTTTCTAAAACGTGATCGGCTTTCTCGGTGTCCCCTGCAAAAAAAACAATCAGTAATCACTAGGGTCGGGTCACGTCACAGCCATAGACTGTATAAAATCGAGCTCACTGATTTCTCAGCAACATTATTTGAACATGATGAGTTGATGGCAAAAGGGAAGGAGGCGGTTCTTCTGGGGAATGCACGCACCCAGGGCCATACCTAGAACCCATGTTTCAGGTTTCTGAAAGGATTGAAGATTTGTTTTGTTTTCATTGTTTGCCAAAAACGAACCACATCACAGCCTACAAAAACTCGCCGTCCAACCTGCAGAAGCACACTGAGGTACTGTATGTAAATGTTTTATTCCAAGAGAAAGCTTGCAATGAAGTTGTCCGTGCTTTTAGAGATAGCGATAACGTTGCAATAGCCATGCAGTCTGGTTAGTCAGATGACTTTCTATGGATTTGCTCACCAAGTTGCCATCAACTTGTCCACAGCTAACGTTAACGCATAGCTAGTTAACTTGGACGCTGTTAGTTAGCATGTGAAAACGGAGTTGCGCTAACATGAATAATGTTAACTTATCTGAAGTCCTTTCAGAAATATGTTTCAGCATAATTTTGCCAAATAAAGAGAATGTAGAAATCTGTGTTTAAAGGTGTTTTCTATAGGTTCTACAAGCTAGTCAGTAAATCCAGTCTGTTGCTTCAGAGGCATTAGGTTTTGTAAGCGTTGTGGGATTAATACGACAATGCATCGACAGAAAATGTACTTTTAATACTGAAGTATTTTTAAAAGCAAGGACTTCAGTACTTTTAAAGGTCTGATGACACGAACATGACTCTATGCAATTTATTAAATAAACTATACATGATGGCAGACATGTTAGATTTCTGTTATAATTACGTGAAAAGAAGCTGTTACGCGAATATCCAACTTTTAATTGCACAGCGCAAGAAAACTGGGTCCGTGGCTCGCGGCCATGCTGTGACGTCAGCGGAGGAACACGCTGCGGTTCACTGGCTGTTCTACTCAATGGAAATCTCATCTCATTATCTCTAGCCGCTTTATCCTTCTACAGGGTCGCAGGCAAGCTGGAGCCTATCCCAGCTGACTACGGGCGAAAGGCGGGGTACACCCTGGACAAGTCGCCAGGTCATCACAGGGCTGACACATAGACACAGACAACCATTCACACTCACATTCACACCTACGGTCAATTTAGAGTCACCAGTTAACCTAACCTGCATGTCTTTGGACTGTGGGGGAAACCGGAGCACCCGGAGGAAACCCACATGGACACGGGGAGAACATGCAAACTCCGCACAGAAAGGCCCTCGCTGGCCCCGGGGCTCGAACCCGGACCTTCTTGCTGTGAGGCGACAGCGCTAACCACTACACCACCGTGCCGCCCCTCAGTGGAAATGGCGCATGAAAATGCCGGTGAACTCTGTAGTGCTAGCTCTTCCTCTGAACAAAAGAACAACCAAATACTGGTACTTTAAGCAGTGATCATGATGTCATGATTTTAAATAAATGAGATTGATAATAATGTGAATGTTCACAACTAGTACATACAAACTCTGCCGCTTCTGATTCAGCAGCTGCGTCATACTCCGCAAAAACATCAGCAAGAACCTACAATATAAACGGAAATGCAATACACTAAGCTCAAATTACTTTTGGAAAGTATAATTTCTAAATTTTTTCTACATATTCTTGAAGTCAGTCATCGGGGTACTTGCTACCGTTCCCTAACAACGCATGGCAAAGTGTAGTGTTGCTACGAGTACTTGCTAAAGCCTCCGGTGGAAGATCCTCGATGTGCTGATAAGACATACAGTTCTATATAACACACAAGTGTCACGATAATCACAAAACAGATGCAAATTGTTAAAATACCTAATTTTTAAGCAATCATGTGTTGATCTCTTCCGAATAGAATCTATGATAGCCTACCCTCTTTACCCTTTGCCTCTCGTTGCTAGGCGGCAGTTACATGAAAGCCGCAAGCTTTCACAAGCAAATGCATGACTGATATCACGCCGACTTTATGATTACATTTATGATTATCATGAATGTGTAATCTATGATGTGTACTCTATGAGCGCTCTGGAGCGAGTCACTTCCAAGATGGCCGCGCAGACCGCATGGTTACTATTTTTAGCATCATGTCAGAGCACTCTATAGCGCTACGTACCTTTATCTTATGTCGTTTCTCAACATATGTTCTGACAGGAGGACTGTCTTTGGAGGAGTCGGCTTGTCCCAGGCGACTGCTGGATCCAGCATAGCTACTAGTAGACCCCCTCCGGAATACTGTAGGCACTGCTGATGGTAGTAACACACGTTTGTGCTGAACTGCACACCCAAGCGATTCTTGTAAGCTGGGAAGGGTGTCAAAACAATCCAAATCGAAGTGTTCAGAGCACAGGACGGATGTTGGTGAGGGCTCCCACTTGTCACGAGTGCGCCTGACTTGCTTCACCCACTTCGCATGCAGCTCGGGATCTCTGGGAAACTTGAATAAACTTACCCCATCCTTGTGGGTTTTGGAGCAAAAGCCGGCAACACAACGCGAAGGCACATCCATCCATCCATCCATCCATCCATCCATCCATCCATCCATCCATCCATCCATCCATCCATCCATCCATCCATCCATCCATCCATCCATCCATCCATCCATCCATCCATCCATCCATCCATCCATCCATCCATCCATCCATCCATCCATCCATCCATCCATCCATCCATCCATCCATCCATCCATCCATCCATCCATCCATCCATCCATCCATCCATCCATCCATCCATCCATCCATCCATCCATCCATCCATCCATCCATCCATCCATCCATCCATCCATCCATCCATCCATCCATCCATCCATCCATCCATCCATCCATCCATCCATCCATCCATCCATCCATCCATCCATCCATCCATCCATCCATCCATCCATCCATCCATCCATCCATCCATCCATCCATCCATCCATCCATCCATCCATCCATCCATCCATCCATCCATCCATCCATCCATCCATCCATCCATCCATCCATCCATCCATCCATCCATCCATCCATCCATCCATCCATCCATCCATCCATCCATCCATCCATCCATCCATCCATCCATCCATCCATCCATCCATCCATCCATCCATCCATCCATCCATCCATCCATCCATCCATCCATCCCCTCCTCTTTCGTCTCCTGGGTGCTGCAGCCCTGTCAAATTTGCCCAAATAGCCGCGTTTTTTATCATAACTTGTAAAAATAGGCGCCTTCGTGAATTAATATATGGATCATCGGGAATTACTTTTTATGTTATAAAACATCGCCAAAGATGTCAAAAACGTGTCATCAGACCTTTAACTTGAGTAAAAATTTGACTGTACAACTTGTATCGGAGTACCATTTGACCAGCGGTATCTGTACTTTGACTTCAGTAATGAAGTTGGGTACTTTGTCCACCTCTGCAGGCGACTGCATTTTATGAATTCATCAATTCTAACAAAGCGAAGCAGTGCAATTGGACCGATCATTAGTAACAAAACTGGGAACGTCACGTATTAGCTTTCAAATGAACATTTAGCACAAAGTAATGCAATGTTTCATGAGGGGGGAAAACTGAGTTAAATGTAAACTTGTAATGCATTAGTTGCAATAGAAAAGTAAAATGGTAACCGTGAAGATTTGTTTTACGTTATCTTCTTCCAAAAGACAAAAGGAATGAGTGAGAGCGGTTAATTAGAGTAAATGGCTACCCTGCGCCTCTTTCACCTCTGACTCTTCCTTTATAAGGTGGCTGGAGAGAATATTAGAAAAGCTGTGAACCTTCAGTAACTCTCCTCAATGACTGTGAGGTGGTGTTCAGTTTTTACACGTTTTTCCCTCCCGTGCTCTGCCTTTGTCAAGTTAACATCGAGCCATATGGGGCAAAGCTTGTGTGCTCGACTATAGATTAGATTCTTGTTCAGTGTGTGGGTGCGTGGCCTCAACACAGAACAGGGAACAATTCATCTTGTAGTTTAGAAAGTGGGGCGGCACGGTGGTGTAGTGGTTAGCGCTGTCGCCTCACAGCAAGAAGGTCCGGGTTCGAGCCCCGTGGCTGGCGAGGGCCTTTCTGTGTGGAGTTTGCATGTTCTCCCCGTGTCCGCGTGGGTTTCCTCCGGGTGCTCCGGTTTCCCCCACAGTCCAAAGACATGCAGGTTAGGTTAACTGGTGACTCTAAATTGACCGTAGGTGTGAATGTGAGTGTGAATGGCTGTCTGTGTGTCAGCCCTGTGATGACCTGGCGACTTGTCCAGGGTGTACCCCGCCTTTCACCCGTAGTCAGCTGGGATAGGCTCCAGCTTGCCTGCGACCCTGTAGAACAGGATAAAGCGGCTACATGAGATGAGTTTAGAAAGTGCTCCTGACTCAAAGTAAAAGTCAGTCAAAACCTGATCCAAAACCAGCCATAGTGACCTACATGCTGTAGGTTTATTTGAATTAGCTTCCTCTGACGGTGTTGAGCTTGGCTTAAACAGTTTAGGGTTGTTTCCTCATTGTATGGTTTGCTTTCTCTGCTTCCAAAAGCAGCAGATATTTATTTTCTTGCTTTTCAAGACATCCAGCATGTATTTGGTGAACTGTGAGTGAAATGTCGGCATGTAACCAACACGGAGAACCAAATTCTCAGGTGTGTGTGGAGTTTCTGGATGGAGGCCCCCCCCAAATCTTTAATCAAGATCGTGATCTTTCAATTTGAGAGGATTTATTCATTTCACATTCATATTTTGTAATGATTCCTCTCAAACCCCCCTGCTCTCACACTCAAGGAGGCACTGATGATTTCATTGGTCAACATCATATCTTGCATTCTATCGTGAATTTTGATAGGGTCGGAACACCAAAATCCGAGAGAGCGCAGAAATCTGCGAGCAGAAGATTCACGAGCGCGCACACAAGCAGTCTGAGAATGAGCAGGGACTATTTGTGTGTATGTGTGTGTGTGAGCGAGAGAGAGAGAGCGAGCAGCATTGCAGTATCTGAATGTGAAATAAATAAATACTGCTCTCAAATTGAAAGCCCACACTCTTTATTAAAGATGGGAATAAAACTCCTCTATATTTCGATACAAGTGTGTGTCTGCACATGAGCATCTGTGAACGTGTGTCTCAGTCTCAGCCCCTCGCTGGACTGATCAGCTGTAGAGCTTAGCAGCCTGATTTCAGTATTCTCATCGTTTGATAAAATCGTGTCAGCGGTGTTGTGCAGGAACCCTTAACTCCCTTTGCTGAACATCTTGAACCAGATTATATTTAGAAGCATGAAAGTACATCATGAAAGTGACATGATGTTTTTTGTAAAGAGGTATGCAGAAGCTGTTTTATTATTATTATTGAGTGTTTAACCTGCATTCATACTGTGAGCATTATGAAATTTTACCTTTTTTAAAAAAAAAATGTATTCATTTCCCCCTTGCATCATTTGCATGACTTTTCTAAACTGAATCGAGTTCATTGCTTGTTGCTTTGGTTTCAGTCGTACTGCATACTGTAGCTAATGAAATTGTTTCTTTCATGCATTTTTTTTTTTTAATGGGGATTGTTGTACGTGATGCATTTATTTAGCAACACTCAATAAACCAAATGTGATCACTATACGATCGAAGCAGCCAGTTTATTGGAATTAAGTGTTCACATGGCAAGTTACGTTAACCTTACGATCTGTAAAGTGCTGTGTTGATGCACTAACATCAAAATCACCCGAGACCCTTCCCAGGAAATATGGAGAAGTGTCTGACCGTCTTTCATTCCCATTGGTCATTACTTCTCATGTCGCTTGGCAGTTTTCATTAGTTCTAACCATGGTCTCATACATATCACACCTTTGTATCGCACCTCTGTACAGGACCTGGTCAGGAAGGGCATCCCGCATCACTTCCGGGCGATAGTGTGGCAGCTTCTCTGTAGTGCCCAGAATTTGCCAATAAAGGACCAGTACTCAGAACTGCTGAAGATGACGTCACCCTGCGAGAAGCTGATCCGCAGAGACATCGCCCGCACATATCCCGAGCACGAGTTCTTCAAGGAGAAGGACAGCCTGGGCCAGGAGGTACTTTTTAACGTCATGAAGGTACGCCCTCTTCAACTCTTCTGCTTTTTGATGACGGTTCATGGATTTCAGAACTTCATTGCTTTCGTACCAGCTGCTTCTTGCTGTCATTCTTGGCAGCAGGAGTCAGTTAGTATACCGAAATTAGCTAAATAACATGTGAATGATGTTGCTGCCAATGCAAAGTGTAGTGGTCTTACAAGTCATCAGTACTATGTAATAACAGTGAAACCCCTGTGGCCTCATTCAAGCATATTTAATATGTTCTTTAATCATAAACATCAACCACACCTGAGAATATCCTGGTCCTATAATAAAAGCTGTAAGGCCTGTAAAAGTATTCATTAGACAGACAGATCTTGTGTTTCTTGCTGATCTGTATTTCAATACTTGGAGAGGTCTTTCACAGATTTTTGTTTATCACGCATCCGCCATATTGCCGGGCAAACAAACAGCTGTGACTGCTAATAATGAAAACTGAGACCACTGCAGTCAGTACAATCTCTCTGAAATGATGCATTTACGGTAGATCATACCAGCAAATCAGATTACGTCCAAAAAGCTGAAACATGCAGACATCACAGGTCTATATAATTTACCCACAAATGCATTTATTTATTCTGCACAATACTCAGTGTGCGCACGCATGCCTGTTCGCCATTTCAAATGGATTAAATGCAGAGGAGGAATTTCGCTGTGCTTGAGTGTACATGTGACAAAAATAAAGGCTTGTTGTTCTTAATTTACCCACAAATGTATTTATTCCACTTGAAAAGTGTTTGGTAAACCAGCTATCGGTTTTGGGACACTACGACATCCTGAACTATTTAGTATTTGGGACTTTGAAATACACTGGCGATGCTAAAGGCCTACAAAAGTACAGATGCCTACCGATATTTCAAGGGAGGTTTCGTGCTGGAATGTTAAGGGAAATTCTCGAGAAAGAAATACCTTATTAAGATAAAGGTAAGCTCAAACATGGACTTCGAACAGTAATAAACAAGCCAGGTCCTAGATATAGCATATTTTGTCGTGTTTAGCCTTGTCTGCATTATCAGTACATAACAAACAAGCTGCTAGTTGAGGCCAAGCATTAGGTTTAAGAAAATCACGTCCAAAGCGCACATCCAGATAGACATTTTAACGTTGAACAGAGCTTTCACACTAACTGGATATAAAATGCTCTCCACACACGGGAATGCTTCGTTGGCATCCTGTTTAACTGCAGCTTGCCATTTTTCTCATCTTTCTGGGTTCACTGTGAAGCGGTGAAAAGTTAAACCAGGCTTATCTCCACTTTGGTTCTTAGACCCAAAAGCACTACAGGTCTCTGGCATTGTTCTTTTAGATGTAACTTCGACAAGTTTATCTGCAGATGTTTACTCAATTTGGCTTACAATCACTCGCATACACTTGTGCTGGTCTTTGGCAAACACAAAGCTCGCTCAGCAGTATGGCTGCGTAAACAAATCTGCAGTTGTGATGATGTCACGTAAAAGTCCGTTTTAACACTACAATTCCAGAGCTCGTCATTCCAAGCTAAAAGGAGGGTGTCCCTCTTCTTTCTCCCCACACAAGCTCATCCCTTGCTCTTCAGCACAATTATCACCTATGCATCTTTACATTGTTGGGCAAATGTTGAGTGCAGGTCAGTTTGAGCAAAGCAGGACCTGAGAAAGAGGAAAAAACCCTGTGCGCGTGTGCTTGACATTGGTGCAGAATGTGTAACGTTCACAAGATACAGTATCGGGTGGTATAAAAGTAAATGTATAGAAATTAGTGTTCATTTTAGCAAGTTCAGCAGGGTCCTTACAGACCACACAACTCCTACCGTCATCATCTTTTCTTTGTTTTGTTGACTGAAGCTCTGCTGTCTGCTGACTGTCTTGCTTAGTTCCTGTCTAATTTCCCCTCATTTCCAGCTGATTCAGGGTAAACACACTTTCAGTTCTTGACTCATCACACTACATTTGTGGAATAAACCTATGAAGAAAGCAAGATAGCATGGCTGCTAGACCAAAGGGGATGGCTTTGATTATATTGGGGCAACAGTGGATCTCATTTAGCAGTCTTTTATTGAAGTTGTGTGTGAATTTTTTCATGCCAAACTGAACTTAAAAAAAAAATGCCTGTCAGATTTACACAAGTTTCAGTAACACTGATTTTCCTTGTACTTTGTCTTGGACTGGACATTAGTCAAACTCGGGCATTTCATGTTAAAGATTTTCCACTAAATTTGTGTGTACTGTTGAAATAAATAAGCTAGTTAAACTTGTCAACGGCGGCACGGTGGTGCAGTGGTTAGCGCTGTCGCCTCACAGCAAGAAGGTCCTGGGTTCGAGCCCCATGGCCGGCGAGGGCCTTTCTGTGCGGAGTTTGCATGTTCTCCCCGTGTCCGCGTGGGTTTCCTCCGGGTGCTCCGGTTTCCCCCACAGTCCAAAGACATGCAGGTTAGATTAACTGGTGACTCTAAATTGACCGTAGGTGTGAATGTGAGTGTGAATGGTTGTCTGTGTCTATGTGTCAGCCCTGTGATGACCTGGCGACTTGTCCAGGGTGTACCCCGCCTTTCGCCCGTAGTCAGCTGGGATAGGCTCCAGCTTGCCTGCGACCCTGTAGAAGGATAAAGCGGCTAGAGATGATGAGATGAGAAACTTGTCAACATAGTACATTTGTATGTAAACTTTCAATGATTTACAGCAATTATACAATTTGAAACCTGGTTAGTCTGTTAATCTTGTACCTTAAAGTGCATATCACGGGGAAATTCAGGAGCAAGATCAATGTAATTTTCCTATTTTATATTAAACTTTGGTCAAATATCTGTAACATTTCTGCATTCTCTGCAATTTCTTTACCTTGCGCAATACCAGAAAAATTCAGTTGAAATCGAGCCATTTGAGGCGAATTGGTCCGCCTCTGAAAAAACTTGGCATTTGGATTTCCTGGGAAACATTGATTTTCGTGACGTCATCTGCGGGACGCCTCCCTCTGAATCCTATGTCAGCACTGGTTTGTTTGAGAAAGCGACCTGGTGGTTTTCTGCAAATTTCTTCAACGTTATCCTGTAATTATTAAAATGGTTAACATGTATCGTAGGAGTAGTCTGGCTAACGCGACAAAGCTCTATGAGCTATTGGTCTGGCCAAGATATTAAGCCCAACCGTTTCCCAGAGCCCGTGGTTGACCCGCCTCCCTGAAATGCCTCGGTTTGCTACTGGTCGAAGCCAGAAAAGGCTGTGACGAAGCTTAAACCAATCATATCACACTTTCCTCTGACGTATGCGACGCGACGGGGCTAACTGGTAGATTAAACTCTTACCGAAGCCGGTCGGGAGCAAGGCGAAAACGTCCTTCCTTTCAATAAATACCTCCAGGGCTGCTCTTTGCTCCGTTTTCAATGAGAACTTCCCGTTGAATGCTTTCAATACAGCATCTATGCGTAATAGATGCGGAAGCGTGAATGAAGCGCTTCCGGCATAGATTCTGTAAACAATCTATGGCTTCCGGTCGCAGTTCTACTATGTCAGTGCCTTGAACACGCCTCTACCCAGGGCCGTTGGAGATGCTTAAAGTTGATTGGTTCCCGATTTTTCGGGAGCTTGGAAGAGCTGTAGATAGCTTGCCTGGCCAGACTAAGCTCGCAACAGGCCCTCGTGTTGCGTCACGCTTAGGAAGGGCGGGCCCAGGCTATCGTAGGAGGGTGTAGCAACACCAATCTTGATGGGATTAGTACTCATCGTTTTCCAAAAGACCGGACAATGAGAGAGAAATGGGAGCACTTGGTCTACACAGGCTGTGCACTGAAACCGTGCAAAGCTCGCGTAGCCTGCTGGCGCTTCCGCAGGTGACGTCACAAATCTGGCTCCAGACTCCCTTGGGATTTTTCCAGACGCGTTTTATTTTATTTTTTTCTGCTGTAGACAGATGGCCTTGTGCAGAATTACCCTTCTGGATGAGTGTGGAAAGGGACATACTTTCATATTAAAAAAAAAAAAAAACGAAATTGGTCCAGAACATGCACTTTAATTTATACTGTACAAACTTAAGCTCTTAGAGGATATGAAGGTTTGTTTCTGAACTGACTAGATTTTCATGAATGCCACATTTTCTTTTGTCAAGTTTATTTTTATAGCGCTTTTAACAATAGACATTGTCGCAAAGCAGCTTTACAGAATTTTAATGATTTTTTTTTTTAATGCTTATGCAAAGGATTTGATTTAATTTGTTTGTATCCAGTTTCATAAATGAGGCCTATTGTGTCAAGTTAAATATAATCACGAGAATATTGTAGTTTGTAAAAACACCCACTGTACGTGTGTGTATCTGGGATTTTTATGCATCGTTACATTACATTAAGAGCATCTGCTAAATGCCGTTATCCGGAGCGATATACAACATACCCAGAGCAGTTGGGGGTTTGGTACCTTGCTTAACAGCACTTCAGCGATTCCTGCTGGTTTAGGGAATCAAACCGGCGACCTCTTGGTTCCAAAGCTGCTTCTCTAACCATTAAGCCACGGCTTCCCCACCTAAACACATGTTCTATTATTTGCTTTGGATATTCTGTCCAATAATTTTGATTCTGATGCTAAAGTGTTTTGGGGTTTTAATTAACTGCACGGTTTGTGATTTGTACAGATGTAAGTACCAAATATAATACAATTGACTGTCTTTACTCTTAAAAATTTTGAGTCCGAGGCGGTCTATATTAAAGCTGTTAAAAGAGAATTGCTTTGTAACTTGCATTCTCATTTGGGTTCACTTCCTGTTGTTGTAGGCCTACTCACTGGTGGACAGGGAAGTGGGATACTGCCAGGGGAGCGCGTTCATTGTCGGCTTGCTGCTCATGCAGGTGATCACAGCTATGAAACTACATAGAATTAATTGAAACACATAAATATTCCATTATGTTTGGATTAAACTGTGTAAATTAACCAACTTGTGTGTCTTGTATATTGATCTTTCAGTAAAATTATCCAAACGCACAAACTTGGTGAGCTGTTGTATAATCTAGAGACAGTTTTCTAATTGCTGTTTGTGTGTTTTTGTTAGATGCCAGAAGAAGAGGCATTCTGTGTTTTTGTAAAGCTCATGCAGGATTATCGTCTGAGGGAACTGTTCAAACCCAGCATGGCGGAGTTGGGTCTCTGCATGTACCAGTTTGAATGTATGATTCAGGTAAGTACTGAAAGTATCCTATGTTCTCCACACGTTCATACAAAGCATCTCGTCCAGGTTCAGCAGAAAGTTTAATTCACCTCAGTGTCTGGTTTTAATGTTCAGAAGCTGTTAAGAGCTAGATTTAGTAGGGTCAGATGTTAGGGCTAGGAGCTACAGGGTGTTGGAGTAGAAATAGGCAGGCCCGCTCTAGACTGTAGCGTATGGGACTATAAAGGACCTCAATTTTATGATGAATATGAAAAAGAAGACCCAGACAGAACATGGAGCTAAAACAGATGTTTAATTTGAATTTACATGATCGTGCATAAGTATTCATCCCCTTGGACTTTTCCACTATTAAATCCATGATTAAAACATGGAAAGAATATGGCACTGCTGTGACTCTGCCCAGAGGAGTTTCAGACAAAAGACAGTGACCACATAAGGAGAGCGGTGATCAGAGAAGCAACCAAGAGGCCAACTCGGAAGAAGCTGGAAGGATCCGCAGCTCAGATAGGAATTAGTGTTCACTGGACCACCATAGCCTGGAAACTTTACAAAACGCATGGTGTTGGTAGCATCATGGTGTGGGGATGCTTTTCATGAGCAGAGACTGAGAACCTGGTCGAGACTGAGGTTAAGGAGCCATATACAGGGTAATCCTAGAAGAAAAACGGTTCCAGTATGCAAGGGACTTGAGACTAGGGCAGAGATTCACCTTCAGACAGGATAATGACTTTTTACTTCTTACATACTGCCAATGGTGATGCAGTAGTTCAAAATCGAGAAACTCAATGTGCTGGGATGGCTCAGTCAAAGCCCAGACCTAAATCTGATTGAGAATCTGTGGCAAGGCATGAAAACGGATGTTAACCAGGGCTGTCCGTCAAATCTGACGACCAAAAAATTAGTGCTTTTACCTTTGTGTCACAGCTTAAAAAAGCTACATAAACTGTGTAAATTAAATGGTAAAAATCCCAATTAAGTCAATTTCAGGTCCTAAGTTCTGATCAAGATGAAAATAGCACATGAATTCCCAATTCAAAAAGCAGCCTGTACATGTAATAATCAGGGTACAGAATTTCCGATACGCAATTTCCTTACCGCTACGCCCACAATATTGCCGACACGCCTGTAAAAGTTGTCGCTACACTAATAAGACTGGTCAATTTTGAAAATGTGGTCTTCTGTTTAATTTTCTCATGTTATCCCCATGTGGGGGTGATGGCACACTGCCATGGGAATGTTCTACATTCGGACATACTCCACTCCCCGTCCACGTAAGCACCCAGCGCATAGCTGCCCAAGTAGTTCTGTGTGGAGATTGTCACTGATCATGCTAGTCTGGTTTACCTCCTTCCTTATGCTGGGTTAGCAGTGAAGTACCATCCGTGTTGAGAGGCGCTTGCGTGCCACACATGTAATATGTGCCAGTCCCCAGCAATTTTTTTTTTTTTTAAAATGACTGAACACGGTGCATTGTGACAGCCAGTAGGGGAAGTATGATACGAGTTAGATCTGGATAGTCATGTATTGTACAGTAATTGAATGGCTGAAGCTGAAAATAAAGCTGACACTTGGTGAACATCAACTGGTTGTTTTATTCTTATTCCATAAATGTCACTAATATAGTTGAATATTAATTATAAGTCTTCAATCAAAAACAATCAGCAACTTTTGGCAAAAAAATCTCATTAATATTACCAAAAAAGAGTGACTTTCAGGGAGGCCTGCAAGTGCCAGGAAATGCACTAGAATGCATCTTCGAACGTATACAGTGGTGCTTGAAAGTTTGTGAACCCTTTAGAATTTTCTATATTTCTGTATAAATATGACCTAAAACAACATCAGATTTTCACACAAGTCCTAAAAGTAGATAAAGAGAACCCAGTTAAACAAATGAGACAAAGATATTATACTCTGTCATTTATTTATTGAAGAAAATGATCCAATATTATGTATCTGAGTGGCAAAAGTATGTGAACCTCTAGGATTAGCAGTTAACTTGAAGGTGAAATTAGAGTCCGGTGTTTTCAATCAATGGGATGACAATCAGGTGTGAGTGGGCACCCTGTTTTATTTAAAGAACAGGGATCTATCAAAGTCTGATCTTCACAACCCGTTTGTGGAAGTGTATCATGGCACGAACAAAGGAGATTTCTGAGGACCTCAGAAAAAGCGTTGTTGATGCTCATCAGGCTGAAAAAGGTTGCAAAACCATCTCTAAAGAGTTTGGACTCCACCAATCCACAGTCGGACAGATTGTGTACAAATGGAGAAAATTCAAGACCATTGTTACTCTCCCCAGGAGTGGTCGACCAACAAAGATCACTCCAAGAGCAAGGCGTGTAATAGTCGGCGAGGTCACAAAGGACCCCAGGGTAATTTCTAAGCAACTGAAGGCCTCGCTCACATTGGCTAATGTTAATGTTCATGAGTCCACCATCAGGAGAACACTGAACAACAATGGTGTGCATGGCAGGGTTGCAAGGATAAAGCCACTGCTCTCCAAACAGAACATTGCTGCTTGTCTGCAGTTTGCAAAAGATCACGTGGACAAGCCAGATGGCTATTGAAAAAATGTTTTGTGGACGGATGAGACCAAAATAGAACTTTTTGGTTTAAATGAGAAGCGTTATGTTTGGAGAAAGGAAAACACTGCATTCCAGTATAAGAACCTTATCCCATCTGTGAAACATGGTGGTGGTAGTATCATGGTTTGGGCCTGTTTTGCTGCATCTATATGGAGGAATGGGCTAATATTCCTCCAAGCCGGTGTGCAGGACTGATCAACAGTTACTGGAAACGTTTAGTTGCAGTTATTGCTACACAAAGGGGTCACAGCAGATACTGAAAGCAAAGGTTCACATACTTTTGCCACTCAGATATGTAATATTGGATCATTTTCCTCAATAAATAAATGACCAAGTATAATATTTTTGTCTCATTTGTTTAACTGGGTTCTCTTTATCTACTTTTAGGACTTGTGTGAAAATCTGATTGTTTTAGGTCATATTTATGCAGAAATATAGAAAATTCTAAAGGGTTCACAAACTTTCAAGCACCACTGTAGAGCCTGTGAGCTTTCGGGGGCCTTACGCAGCTCCCAAACCCCCGGCCATTATGACTGGTTCCACTATGCTGATATTTTGATCTAGTTAGAACGCTGATAATGTGGCAAATTGCATAACTGAATTATAAACATAATTGCATTACAAATGGCTATATCCATTATTCTACTGGGAAGAAAAATGCACACAGCAACACTAACAGTCTATCTCATGGTGTATAGGGTGATGCATGTAGGAGTATAGTTCTGATATCTTCACTGAAGACTAAACGCTTCTACAAATACAGCTGCTTTGCAGCAACACTTCCTCAGTAGAATAAAACATTGCGACAGTTACATATAAGCGTTTCCTTCGGAGTGAGAGGGGGAAATGATTGCTCTGCTTTGTCTTCTAGCATTGCCACTCATCCTCTTCTCTTCTTTCCCTCCCATCAGGAGCAGCTGCCTGAGCTGCACATTCATTTCCAGGCCCAGAGTTTCCACACTTCCATGTATGCGTCATCCTGGTTTCTCACCATCTTTCTCACTTCCTTTCCTCTCCCTGTTGCTACAAGAATCTTCGACATATTTATGTGTGAGGTGAGAGAACCTGGACACACAATACAGGCTGGTTTTGCAGATGAATATCTAACTTAATATGCATTATTAATATTCCTTCACACCTACTTTTGCACATTTTGTTTTATTTCTTTGGTTTTTCAATGCTTTATATTACAAGCTAATTGAGCTGAATGTTTAAAATCTTAGCCAACAGTGCCCCCTGTTGGATGGAAAGGCTTATTGTAGACACTTTCTTGAGTCTTCTCTCCTCCTGTGATGGTAGGGTTTGGAGATAGTGTTTCGTGTCGGCCTTGCCATCCTTCAGATGAATCAAGCAGAGCTCATCCAGCTGGACATGGAGGGCATGTTACAGGTTTGATGTACTTGGTTTGTTTTCTCATTGTATATTTAAGCCCCAATTTACAAATTCCAAATATATGTTCTAGTTTAAACGTGCAAGCAGATAAATTGTGCACACAGTAGGGAACTTGTTGAGTGATTTACAAACAATAATTGTGTGTACGCTGGTCGTCCCCCCTCCAATCCTGTGGCAAGTCTCCCGGAAGTGTCAAAGTAAAACTAATTTTAATTGCATTTCTTAGTATTGATTAAACGCTGTGAAATGCACCTCGCAACCGATTCAAAATACTGTAATAGATATTTAGGCAGGGCAGCACGGTGGTGTAGTGGTTAGTGCTGTCGCCTCACAGCAAGAAGGTCCGGGTTCGAGCCCCGTGGCCGGCGAGGGCCTTTCTGTGCGGAGTTTGCATGTTCTCCCCGTGTCCGCGTGGGTTTCCTCCGGGCGCTCCGGTTTCCCCCACAGTCCAAAGACATGCAGGTTAGGTTAACTGGTGACTCTAAATTGACCGTGAGTGTGAATGGTTGTCTGTGTCTATGTGTCAGCCCTGTGATGACCTGGCGACTTGTCCAGGGTGTACCCCGCCTTTCGCCCGTAGTCAGCTGGGATAGGCTCCAGCTTGCCTGCGACCCTGTAGAACAGGATAAAGCGGCTAGAGATGATATGAGATATTTAAGCAGTGCCTAAAAGCGGAGCTCCTGATGACTGAATGAGCAAAATATTTGCAAGGGAACAAAATTGACCTGAATAGAATATTATAACGTATGCGGTATAGCGTCGTGTATTTCACATCATTAAATTGCTGCATTGTCTTGCGACAGTGATGCCAGTAATGAGATGCACATCACAGTTATGAATACATATCCCTTTCTTTAACACAGCATGCCATGCACCAGAAACAGCACCAGGACGTTTGTTATGGTGTGACTCTGCTGGGTGCCTGGTGGACAGCAGTGAACCAGCACTTTCACGTTGCATCCTTACTATAGAATTACAATTCCATGTCAAACTTGATATGGCAAACAGTTGTCTGCTTACATTTGTCACATCTATGCACATTGGCATGTGCAGCACCATGCATCTGTTCCTGATTAGAGCTCAATCGCAGCATATACATGTAAAGACTCTCAGTAACGCACAGACTTTGTGAAGTATACGCTGTGTACTCTGCGTTTGACGTGAACAAGCCTTGTATTTTGTATTACTTTTCTGGTTTTGACCCTGTTTGTGTGTTTGGACTGTGAGTATTGTGTTACTTCCGATGTCCTGTCTGTGCCTTCCTGTTTTTAGACTCTGCCTTTGTCTACATTTTGGATCTGTTTGCTAGCGTGCTTTCAATAAAACTCTTCCTTCACTTACGCCCGTCTACCATGCTTACATGATGGAAGCTGTCAACTGTCCAACAAGCTAGTGGATTACTAAAACGGTTTTAACTAGTTTTCCATGAAACTGTTGTGAATATTTTATGTAAAATGTTTTAGTAAATAATCCCACGTTATTTAAAATTAAAAAAAGGCAAATTAAAAATAAGCGCTGGATAAAAGCATATCTTTTATTTACATAAGATGGATACAGATTTTCTTGTCCAGTGGTCAAGTGTTTGAGATACATTGCCTTGCGCTTATGATCGGGTTCCCTGTGGTGGTACACGCATGGACGTCATACGGTCGCAAAAGCCATCAAAAATCGGGTCGACGTGTTACCACATTCTGCCAAGTATGGCGCGTCGCTCCACTATGAACCCAAAATAAATGCACACATTTCTATTCATAGGATTGCATAGTGTCTATTGCTGTTGGAATCAGAGGTGCAGACGTGCAAGGAATGTCTAATATGAAAGCATCTCATCTCATTATCTCTAGCCGCTTTATCCTGTTCTACAGGGTCGCAGGCAAGCTGGAGCCTATCCCAGCTGACTACGGGCGAAAGGCGGGGTACACCCTGGACAAGTCATCACAGGACTGACACGTAGACACAGACAACCATTCACACTCACATTCACACCTACGGTCAATTTAGAGTCACCAGTTAACCTAACCTGCATGTCTTTGGACTGTGGGGGAAACCGGAGCACCCGGAGGAAACCCACGCGGACACGGGGAGAACATGGAAACTCCGCACAGAAAGGCCCTTGCCGGCCACGGGGCTCGAACCCGGACCTTCTTGCTGTGAGGCGACAGCGCTAAACACTACACCACTGTGCCGCCATGAGAGCAACTTTTCCATGGTAATATTGTCATCACTTTAGGAGCTTGCTTTTTTTTTAAATCACTTTAGAATCAGAAAAACTTCGTCATGACAGAAAATCATTTTTGAGATATTGAGGTATAATCTTGAGACACCTTGTCAATTAAATGTTACAATTACATCTTTGTGGTAGAAACAGACTTCCGCAAATTTAATACATGCTTTTGTGCATTGAATAACCACAGGGACTTTTAGTAAACCTAAATGTAGTTTAGGGTGCATCAGTTGCCCTCACTTTCATAAAATCTGATGGATTTTTGTTTGGATGTTCCTTTTCACCAATAAAGACATCCTGTAAAATTTTTTGACCATATTCAAAAGTCTAATGGTGGCACCATGAGGTTCATTTTTACCAAAAAACGCTTATTTTATGTTTTCGCGCAAGGTTTGAATCACAATGTTGGACTCCATTTATTGATTTCTTGTGACCCAGAGATCATGTTAAGAACCTTTGCAAGGGATTGAGGAGCATTAATGTGATTCGTAATACATTTGTATTGTTTAAAAGTAGTTGAACAATGATTCAATGAACAGCTAAAACTCAAACTGTGCTTGATAATATATTTAGAATATGTACTAAAAATGTGTATCTAAAATATTTGGTATACTCTATAAGGTGCCATAATGTTTCATGAAAAGTGATCGAAATTTTGTCATAAAAGTCATAAAATAGCAGCTTTTTCCATAACTTTGAGCTCCTGGTGCCACCATTAAACTTTTGAATTTTGTCAAAATATTTCACCCAGTGTGTTTTCTTACCAAAAGGAACATAAAAACAAAAATGCATCATGATTGGAGGAACTTTTCATTTTTAGGGGGCAACTGATGCACCCTAATGTAGGTGTTAAATTAATTTATTTGCAATGACGGCACAGTATTTTCATCTTTGAGATAAACACCCCGAATGCCATATTCATTAAGCGAAGTACGCAAAATCAGACATTGTGTTTTGCTGGCTTAAAAGATGCAATCCTCTGTAAAAACCCGTTAGTCAGCTTACATGTTACTTGGCGTTGGCAAGTTTGAATGTTTGAAAAGACATGTTTTTACATTTCAGGATCTTGGTCATAGAGATTTGCTCATGTGTAGCTAACCAAAATTTTACAGCACTTTTCGTGTTAGTGCAGGCCCATGGAATAAAATGAACTTGTTTGTAGTTAGGTTAGATTAGATGAGATCAGATTCAACTTTATTTTCATTGAGTATAGGTACAAAGCCAATGAAATGCAGTAGTTACTTAAAGGGAAGCTACACATTTCACCACCTTTAAAAGTATACTTGTGTAAATGTGAAAAGGTGAAGGTATCAGAAATGCTTTTTGCTTTGAAATGTGACTGTTTAGTTTTGTGTACAAAAAGTAAAAGGAAAAAAAGCTGAAAACTGCACATTTCTTTGGTCTTCTAGTACTTTCAGAAAGTCATCCCTCATCAATTGGACAGCGGACCTGACAAAGTGATCCAGGTCGCCTATCAAGTCAAGTACAATGCCAAGAAGATGAAAAAGTGAGTGGGGTGGGGTGTGTGGTTTTTTTTTTTTTTATTTTTTTTTATTGGGGGGGGTTTCTTTTGTAAAATCTGAATCGGGTTTCTTTGAGAATAGCTGTGATTGGGTGGTTTTGAAAGCCTGTTTTTCATATGTTTGTAGGTTAGAGAAGGAGTACACTACTATAAAAACCAAGGAAATGGAGGAACAGGTGGAGATAAAGGTGAGACCACAGCAGTTTTATGGAGTAATAAACATTTGCTTGTGAAATAGATTTCTGATGTTTTTCTGAAGTGTTGTTTATGATCACGAATGATGCGTACATTTCATAAAACGTAATGCTTTTACATATATTTTATTGGTTCACGGATAACACTGTCTCTATTATATCTGAAGTGTTTCCATTGACACATTTTGTGTGACGTTTCAAAACAAACTGGAAAAATCATAGTTCATTTTTAAAAAAAATCACAAAAACCTTGTTGAAAAGTACCTATATTGATAAATATAGAAAATTGTGATAAATTATTCTTGGCACAGCCTTTGGCTGAAGCCTACCGGTATAGAGGCACCTGTCTGTATGTGTATGTTTAACCGAGTCTGAGCGTGTTTAAGAATGTAATTTTGCATGCATACTTCAGGTAGCGATTACACAGTTGTGTTGTAGTGCTGCCGCGTACTGGCTATTTAAGTGCCCCGTTACAGAACCTCCGTTTCAATGTAATCCTCCGTGGCTGAGTGGTCTAGAATGCTGTCCAGGAAAGAAACAGATTTTGCAACGTCGGCTCAAATCCTGGCGTCGACGTATTTCTGAGCAGGCAGTTTTTTCGATTTATGTACCGTAGCTTCTATCTCCCAATCAGACAAAGGCTGAGCTCAGACTTGTACAGGTCTCTAGTTTGAATAAATGACACACTGGGGCAGACAATGATAAATTCAGCCTTCTGGGAAAGCATAAAGTCTCATGTGCTGCTGAGTTGTGTGTTTTGATTTCCTAGAAATGGTAATTAAAATGATCCATTTAGGATTTTTTCCCTTGCTTTAGCCCGAACATGAAACTTGCTCATCTCAGGCACCTGGGTTACTGATATTTCCACCCCTGCTAAGGGATGTGTACACACAGCGATTTGCGCATTGCCTATTGCTTTGTAGCTGACCGTTTGCCACTTGCGGACATTCAGAAACCGTCTACATATAAAGCGATTGGCTCGTTACGCATCGCTTAGTGGATGTCCCTGGCTTTGGTTGCCTCGATATCCATCTTGTATATTACCCAGCTCAAATGTTTGAGTGAAACTAGCAGTAGCTGGCTAGTTCACTACATCATTGGTCGAGCGAACTCTGATAAACTTGACCCATCCAATGCCATCCATCATCGTTGCTGGGAGTTTGGTTGGTTGGCACCCAGTGTCTGAACAGAGTTGATCAATATATGTTGTCACGGGATGACCCAAACGAAGATGGGCGGGGGGTCCAAAGAAGCAGTTCACTAGCAAGTTCTTGTTTAGGTTTGAAGCAATGCCCAGCAAATCACAATCTGCACTCTCCGAGTCTCTGATGTAGGGGGTAAATCTCCATATTGCTGCACTTTAGTGGGGTGGTCACACCATGAAAAGGTTAATATGGCTTGCAGCATGCATGCGTATGTCCCATCGAGTTTTGGTTTGGGAGTTTTACATCATGCAGTGTATATTCATCTCATTATCTCTAGCCTCTTTATCCTGTTCTACAGGGTCGCAGGCAAGCTGGAGCCTATCCCAGCTGACTACGGGCAAAAGGCAGGGTACACCCTGGACAAGTCGCCAGGTCATCACAGGGCTGACACATAGACACAGACAACCATTCACACTCACATTCACACCTACGGTCAATTTAGAGTCACCAGTTAACCTAACCTGCATGTCTTTGGACTGTGGGGGAAACCGGAGCACCCGGAGGAAACCCACGCGGACACGGGGAGAACATGCAAACTCCACATAGAAAGGCCCTCGCCGGCCACGGGGCTCGAACCCGGACCTTCTTGCTGTGAGGCGACAGCGCTAACCACTACACCACCTTGCTGCCCCAGACCCAAAGTCATGGACTTTTTTTTTTTTTTTTCTCCTTTTTGTGAACATTTTGTTGGAACTTTTTGGCATCATCTGTCGGTCAATGATATCCTTCACTCCCATTGCTAGTCGCCTCAATCGCCCACTTCGCGTCACCGATGGTTATTTCACCGGTCATCATAGCAAGCCACCAAATTTAATTGATATTCCATAGTTTCTGGTCGCTACATCACTGCTAGTCTCTTCCTGTGTGTACGCCCCTTTACATATCAAGTGCTCACTCCACCCTCTCCATGACTGCGATAGGACATAATCTAGACTCAGTACTACATGCTTTAGACTGGTCGGACTCCATAACTTTTTCTCTTTTTCCAGAGACTTCGTACAGAGAACAGGCTGCTGAAGCAGAGGATAGACACACTGGAGAAAGTGAGTGACAGCTGGAAGCTTAATGAAACGGGCCGAGCCAAGCTCGGACCATCAAACCCATTTTATATATGTCCATTGTGTTATCATGATTACGATCATCATCATGATCGATTCCCATATGACCTCATCTCTCACTGACGACTCATGAGTCATGCCGACGGTCACATGAACTCACATATACTAACTTGGCTGTGTACCGGCGAATAACCGTAGCTACTGACTGACCTAGAGTTATCAGTGCAGACAAGCTAATATGGAGATCAGTGAAAGATTTGCTATATGGGGCTTTTGGTATGTGGTAATTGTGTGATGTGAAACAGGTAAGTCTTGTCTATCAGTATCACTAACTGTACGGTTGCGCAGGAAACCTGGCGGGTTGTGTACAAACTAGTCTGTGACATGGTTCGTGAATACAGCATGCACTCACACCGTTGCATGCTGGGTCATTGGCTGCTTGACACGTGTCCATTCTGCCATGCATGATGAAAGTGGCAGCGAATCCTTCATACTGGTCCACGAGTGAAGAAGAAAACGCATTTCACTTCAACTCCCCCTTCCTTTCCTCCCAACATCCTGCATGAGATGCTTGTTAACCCGTGTACTGACCAAAACTACACTAAGGATTTCCCCATACCTAATTTAATCACGTGGCTAGATTAAGCGGTCATAAAAGCATGACACTCACTGTGCATGTCGAGACTTCACTGCTTCTTGCTGCTTCTTTTCTGCTCGCACTGTTTTCAGCCTCACACTTGAAATTGCTGTTGGAGCACAGTTCGGCTTTGTCACCTCTGTCATGCTTTCACGTCCATATCACTACATCCACCCTGTTGTTTTTCCTGCCCTGTCTTACTCAGGAATTTTGAAATCTCCTTTGAATTTACTTTATTTTACAGAAACTGTTTAATCTGTGACAAAGTTAAACATGGGTGGGAAAAAGAACAGTTTTCTGCATGAAATCATGTTTTGCTGCTTTTTTTTTTTTTAAGTTTATTTTTTAAACCTGTTATATCTTTTGGTCTTGCTCTTTCGATGCCTTTTCTTTATGAATTTTCTCTTTGTAGGAAAGTGCTTCCTTGGCAGATAGATTGATCCAGGTATAATCTCCACTCCTCTCACCACTGCCACTCTTCTCTCCTTTCTGCCTTCTGGTTTTAAAGGGAAGACAAAATTTCAGCCTTAAAGGTGTCATTCCACGGCAAACCGTTTAATACTTGCTCTTTTTGAAATACCATAGGTCACTCCGAGTTGCATATGCATGCTGCACGTGAAAATGTTCTTCTACCCCCATTCCCTGTATTAGCCTCATCTCATCTCATTATCTCTAGCCGCTTTATCCTGTTCTACAGGGTCGCAGGCAAGCTGGAGCCTATCCCAGCTGACTACGGGCGAAAGGCGGGGTACACCCTGGACAAGTCGCCAGGTCATCACAGGGCTGAGACACAGAGACACAGACAACCATTCACACTCACATTCACACCTACGGTCAATTTAGAGTCACCAGTTAACCTAACCTGCATGTCTTTGGACTGTGGGGGAAACCGGAGCACCCGGAGGAAACCCACACGGACACGGGGAGAACATGCAAACTCCGCACAGAAAGGCCCTCGCCGGCCCCGGGGCTCGAACCCAGACCTTCTTGCTGTGAGGCGACAGCGCTAACCACTACACCACCGTGCCGCCCCTGTATTAGGGCCTCTGCATGCTCTTGCGACAAGGCTTTCGCAGATAGCTTTTCGCAGACAGTTGAAATTTATCGTTGAGCGGGGAGTAATAGGCGTGCGTGATGTTATTCACCGCCACAACGCAAGGGGGCGCGAAGTCACGAAATCGCTAGGAGTAGTTGGTGGGTGTGGTTAGTGGAGTGTTTATCCTCCGGTTACTTATAATGACTAGAACTGGAGTCGTATAGATGTCCGTACTTCCTCACTTCCTCGATCAACCGCTCTTCGTGCTGCTCCATCTTCGCTCGTGTTTTTAAAAATGGCGGTCGTGAAAACAAACCGAACCGGGAAAGCAGGGAAGCGGAAGTGTATGTACAGCGGATGTAGAGTGGACCAATCGGAGCCCTCTTGTCTACGACGCTGTCTGCGAGGCTTCTGCGGTGGTCACAATTTTTGGGAGGTGCGTGCAGAGCGTCTGCGAAGGTGGGGGGGCTACGCAGATGCCATCTGCGACGCCATCTGCGAGGACTGGGTTGTCAGCATAAATTGGCCTTTAGCCTATGAAAGAAAATAGACAGAAAACCGAGCGAATCAGGAAAAAGCCCTACGAACTTGCGTCACTTCGAAAATTAGTAGTCATGGCCTCGCCCATAACCCACTGGAGGGAGCGTCACAGTGCTGTTAGCCAATCAGAAGCGATATGTTGACATGTCATGAATATTCATGAGTAAGAGCTGAAATCGTGTCGTTCTCTCCCGACCCACTCCTCCACCAAACGAGAGCAGCCTGAAACAGGAGTACCACAGCATTTTTTTCACCAAAACCGGCTCACAGGGCATTCGTTCATACTAGAGACCACCGCACAATTAATGAAAAAAAACGATGCAATGACACCTTTAATATTTTTAAACCATTTCCACTTACTTGGACAACTGGTGGGATCTCAGTGTTTGAATCAAGTGTAGAATTCTGCATGAGCTAAAATATAGACACAGATGAAACGATTGCATGACTTGCCAACATCCCAGTGAATTGACCGAGTCCAAGTAAAGGGAATGAGAAGTTGATCAGATCCCTAAGCATACCCTGTCCTTTAGCTCTTTTGGCTTTGCATGTTTATCACAAACTTCAGTGATGGCTGCTTATACCATGACAGTTTAAAAAAAAAAATTACTGTCTGTTGTAAGCCTAATTTTAATGATTTGATAAAACCAGCTTACTCGACAAACACATGGCCATGCATTTGTCAAAAGAAAAAAATCTTAAATAAATCAACTCAAGATGCATCACTTGTGCAGAAAGTGCTAACAGCATGATGATACTCCAGAATTAAACACCTAGCTTTATTTTTCTGCCATACAATTTAATACACCCACCACCACCACCATTCCCTACTTGGTTCACCCCGTCTGTTGTCCCTGATCGGTTGCGTCAGGGTCAGGTGACGCGAGCCCAGGAGGCCGAGGAGAATTACCTAGTCAAGCGGGAGCTGGCCACGGTGAAACAGCAGAGCGAGGAAGCCAGCGCGCAGCTCGAACAGGCCCAAAGCACCATCCGACAGCTCCAGCAGCAGCAGCAGCCTGTGGTAAGGACAGTGCACTGACTGCATCCCCTTCTGGATGGGAGAACTGCTTCTGAGTCTGCTGCTCAGAGAAAGGGAGGATACACTATGGGGGAAAAAGAGCTCATTTTGAACTTCCTGTGGCAGTTAGCACAGAGTTATGAAGCCTTACCCATCAACCCAGTCTGTCGTTGCCAGTTGTAGTGATTTTAGGAGAGATTATTTGAACACCATTAGCATATTTGGTTATGCTAAATGGCCTCTTGAGTAGTTATGAGCGGGCAGATAACCCTGCTGTCGGGATTCTCTAAATAAACGTCGTGTGTGTTTGCGGAATTGTATCTCATAATTTATTTACATAACAGTCTTATGTGCTGCCGTTGAAATGCTGTTTTCCGTCACTGTGTTTTAGAGCTTATGTATTTATGACTTGGGGAATGGGTGTGAAGTCTTTTCTGCAGTTGAGACGACAAGGAATTAGGGTCTCGGATTGTTTCTCATAGCCGAGATGGTTATTGTTCTGTCATCGTGCACGGTGTTTGTAAGTTCAGTATTGTGAAAGTGAAACTGTCTCCTGTCTGTGCCTCTAGAAGGGGAACCCTCGCTACTCTGAAGAGTTCATCCTGCAGTTGGAGAGAGAGCTGGTCCAGGCTCGACTCAAAGAGGCCGAATCTCAGTGCGCCCTCAAAGAGATGCAGGACAAAGTCCTTGACATGGAGAAGGTTGGGTTCATTTCCCAAAATCAAAAAAAAAAATCGCTGCTCTTCACGCTGAGACGAGCAGCATGTTTGTTTGTTTTTTTTTTTCCAGTAGCAAATTTACTGATGCAACTCGGTGTTTTTTTTTTTTTGATTCAGCTGTATTTTTGTGTTACAGAGGAACGCGTCACTGCCAGATGAGAGTAACGTAGTGTGTCTTCAGGAGGAGCTGATTGCTGTTAAGCTGAGGGAGGCTGAGGCTCTGACGGGCCTCAAAGAGCTGAGACAACAGGTCCAGGATCTGGAGGAACACTGGCAGGTATACACATGCGCAAACACACACACACACACACACACTTTTAGTTAAGTGGAGACAGTTATGTTTCCATTTATGCATTGAGCAAATTTCCAATTCAGAGGGAAAAAATTGTGAATCATACTTCAGTTAGATATGTTTTTTTGAGTTCACTGTGCCTTCTCTCAAACAGCGCAACATATTTTCCACCTCAGCCAAACTGTTGTGATGTTTTAAGGATTTTTTTTTTTTCCTGGTTGCACATTTTCTGTCATGTGTGATGTGCACGTTCAAAATTTGCATCAGCACGAGTTCGTGGAAATTGGCTATAATTTGGAGAAACCCTTTGTGACGCAGTGTTTTCCTCTGCAGAGGCACTTGGCACGTACAGCTGGCCGCTGGAAGGACAGTCCACGGAAAAACTCGGCAAATGAACTTCAGGACGAGCTAATGAGTGTGAGACTACGAGAGGCAGAGGCCCAAGCTGAGCTCCGTGAGACCAAGCAGAGACTGCTGGAACTGGAGACACAGGTTGGTCTCTCTCGATAGTTTTTGTCCATAGTTAGCTTAAAATCAAGTCGAAGAAGGCAACATTACAGCACAGTAAAATTCTTCTCATACTGTATCACAGCTTGTTGTTAAGCTGGGGTCAGAGCTCAGGTTCAGGCATGATACAGTGCCCCTGAAGCAGAGAGGGTCAAGGGCCCAACAGTGGCAGCTTGGCGGTGCTGAGGCTTGAAACTCTGACCAGGCTTTGTCATTCCTCTCATCACAGAGAGCTGTAGTGTGAAGAATAAAATCTGGTTCCTCCGTAAGGCCATTATAACAGACTATATAATGTTTAAAAAAAAAAAAAGTATTGTGCAGTAGTAGTAATGTGTAAACTCTTAATAGTTCTGAGCACAAAATGTAATAGTGACTTGTGAGTGCAGACTTAGAAAATATGTCTCTGCTGTAAAGTGACTGAGTGCAGTAGGTAGAGTAGGCACATTAGCAGAGTGAAGTGATGCATCATGAAATGGCCATCAGATTGAATGAATATCTCGACATTTTCTCATCTCATTATCTGTAGCCGCTTTATCCTGTTCTACAGGGTCGCAGGCAAGCTGGAGCCTATCCCAGCTGACTACGGGCGAAAGGCGGGGTACACCCTGGACAAGTCGCCAGGTCATCACAGGGCTGACACATAGACACAGACAACCATTCACACTCACATTCACACCTACGCTCAATTTAGAGTCACCAGTTAACCTAACCTGCATGTCTTTGGACTGTGGGGGAAACCGGAGCACCCGGAGGAAACCCACGCGGACACGGGGAGAACATGCAAACTCCACACAGAAAGGCCCTCGCCGGCCACGGGGCTCGAACCCAGACCTTCTTGCTGTGAGGCGACAGCGCTAACCACTACACCACCGTGCAGCCCCTGAATAATTTTGTCATCTAATTATCAAGGCCATTGAAGAGAGAGATGAGCTTTTTCCAAGGAACATGCTTTAGAAGTTTAATTAGATGACCACTAGAGGGCGACAGAGGCCAAGCTTAAACTGAAAAGACCACACCAATTTTTCAATCTAATGGCGAGCTACTGTATCTGTAGTAGCTTTTCAGTTACCATAGGCAACAAGTTCAACATTTCCCCATATTAAGTCATAGAAATCTATAATGGAAGTCTGAAGTTACCTTTTTGGACTATAGGTAGACCTTTATGTACTTTTCTTCACTCAAAAGCATTAATAAAAGAATAAATTAGTCTGTACTTATGTACAAACAGCCCTCTTTTTTTTTGTGAGGTGTGTCGAATTTGTAGTTGGGCATTGGTACCAGAAAATCTTGTGACGAGGGCCTTTCTGTGCGGAGTTTGCATGTTCTCCCCGTGTCCGCGTGGGTTTCCTCCGGGTGCTCCGGTTTCCCCCACAGTCCAAAGACATGCAGGTTAGGTTAACTGGTGACTCTAAATTGACCGTAGGTGTGAATGTGAGTGTGAATGGCTGTCTGTGTCTATGTGTCAGCCCTGTGATGACCTGGCGACTTGTCCAGGGTGTACCCCGCCTTTCGCCCGTAGTCAGCTGGGATAGGCTCCAGCTTGCTCGCGACCTTGCACAGGATAAGCAGCTAGAGATAATGGATGGATGGATGTATTGCACCAATTCTGGACACTTGAATAACAGTATATCTGAACAGCTTTAATGAAACTTTTTCTTATGATGCTCAAATCCTAAAACAATTGTGAATATATCGGGTATAATTTTGCATTTGCTTTATATAATCACCCCGTATAAAAGTTCCAACTGCTGCCCTTAGACTTGCGTTGTAAATGTACCGGTAAATGTGTTTTGAGGTTTCTGTCGTTCCTTAAGTACAAAAGAACTGATATCATGACAATGATGGAATATTGATATTGGATCACGTCTCATAAAATATGAATAGGGTTTTCATGTTTATCTTGTCCAGGAAGTAATATTTGAATTTCTTATACTGGGTGTGTGTGATTTAATATGACTGTTCTGCATTTCTATCTGGTTTTGTGATGAAATCCCTGTGCATGTTGTGTACACAGGTCTAGTAAATATTATGTTGTTGTAGCTCTAAGTGATGATTCACTTTTTCCTGTCACTGTGTGTTTTTTTTGTTTTTTTGGGGGGTTTTTTTTAGGCAATGATGATATCTGGTCGCCAGTCCAGATAGTTTTGCAGAAACTAAAACCATTTAGACATGTCAGGACTGTGAAAGCCTCAGTCAGAATCATGTGGGGTGTTTTCATTTTATTATTTCTTAAATAAATACTTTTAAAAAAAAATAATGAATAAATTGATTTTTCAAGTAAAATTTCTATTCCTGGCAGTGTTAAAAATGGGGGGAGAGGGAATGACCAGTATTTAACACCTGAATAAACAATTATTTAGTTTCACGTTGAAATCTCTGCAGAAAGAGCAAATCAAAACTGCTGCCAAACTCAGTACGAGATGTGAAAATATCCAGTATGGCTTAAACAGCTCAAGGGTTTTATCATCATTCGGTACTGCGCTGTGTCCTGAGTACTGACTTCATCGTGGTTTAGAAGGTTAATATGTAACCTGTTGACCTGCATCTAAACATCATCTTCAAACCTTCTCTCTTTGCAGTTCCCTTTTCAGCTTTTCGGCCTCCTCTTCATGAAATTGACCTGAATATGTCCCTCATGATTTCCCCAAAGTCTAAACTTACTTTTTGTGTTTTGTTTAACTACAGAACCAAATTCATGGCAACCAGTTGCGGCGAGCTGAGCAAGAGTCACGTAGTTTGCACGATCGTTTGCAGATTTTGAGCGCGCAGAATAAAATGCTAAACTCAGAGTTGCAGGAGTCCAGACGCAAGCAGGCAGAGATTGAGTGTAAGGTAAGGACAACACCCTTCATGTTTGATCCTTCACACCATCTGAGAGACCTTGGAAATCTTGCAGTGTGATCTAAAAAGATTGCTAAACATGGTGAATCTTGAAATATTTTCTGCAACATCTGAAGCCAGTCATCAGAACCGCGCATCTGCACATTTTGCAAAAGTCATGCTATTTCATCATTTGTGTTAGCGATTTTATCCACTGTCACAACCAGCAAATCCAGTCATGTAAAGAGGAACTAGTAGGTTCTGTTTTCAGCTTCTGTAGCAGAAAGATAACCAGCTCTCTCTCTCTCTCTCACAAACATATGCTGTCTTTCTCTCGGCCTCTATCAGAATAAAGAGGAGGTGATGGCAGTGAGATTAAGAGAGGCCGATAACATGGCCACCATGGCTGAACTCCAGCAGCAGATCTCTGAATTAGAGATTCAGGTAAAATGTCGCATTACAGCTCCTCTCTCTGGGGTAAATATTGAAGGTGTGTGCTGTTCTATGAAAGTATTCAATCACAGGGTCATGTGATGCAGCCAGACGTGAAGCAGAGTTGCTGTGAACACCCTGAAGTGGGTTATTTTCCAATAATGGCACATCCTGTAGTCTTTTATTCCTCTCATACCACAGCAGCTTTTCAATGATGGAAAATTTTAAATATATTCAACATTTTAACCCTTTATTGTTCCATTTCATGATGTGGAATGTCCACGAGACAAGTTAGTGCCAGTTATCACTTACCTTCATCATTTGTTCCCTTTCTTTCCCTTTCTCTCTCATTAAGTTTAAAAAACAAAAGCCCAGCTCGTCATCTTATAGAGAAACAGGAAAGTGCAAAGTTCTTAGTCCTAAAGATCCTGCCGTGGTGAGATACTTACTGTGTGTTACTGACACTGAAGACTCCTTTCATAAATGTTCAAGCACTTTGTCATTGTTAAGGCACAATGAAATTTCTTTTGTGCTGGTCCCAAAGGTACAGAAGTTAAGGTGCAAAATATTAAGACCAAAAAAAAAACTTGGCAAACACCTGAGAGCTAAGAAAGGTGATTGATTTATTTTTTTCGCTGTCTGGTTTCCATCAAATCGTGCGCTCTGATTGGCTCGCGAGCAGTCCAGAATCCTACGATATGGACCCCGGTTACGGACCTTTTGGCGACTCACTTGTTCACAACAACAAAAAGCACAGTAGTAATTTTTTGTCAACATTTATTTTCGTATTTCTCAGTATAATAGCATTAATTTTACAGCATGGATAGTGATAACAGCGTTCACAGCAAAAGCGAGTTTTACTACCCTGATGAAGACGAAATAAAAGAAAACATTTCAGGAGAAAGCCGAAAACGAGCTTGTATCAGGTTTGTTCTAAATATGGTTTCACTTTCAGGCGCTCCCGTTTTCTGTTAGAATTTGGTAAAGAAAAAAAAATATTATTTACCAGCTTAAGGTCGGTCCGTATGGTGAAATACCGTGACCTCGGCCTTGAAAATACTGACCTCGGTCACGGTATTTCACAATATGGACCTCCCAACTGGTAAATAGTGTGCGTGCGTGTGTGTGTGTGTGTGTATATATATATATATATATATATATATATATATATATATATATATATATATACACACACTACCGTTCAAAAGTTTGGGGTCACCCAGACAATTTTGTGTTTTCCATGAAAAGTCACACTTTTATTTCCCACCATAAGTTGTAAAATGAATAGAAAATATAGTCAAGACATTTTTCTGGCCATTTTGAGCATTTAATCGACCCCACAAATGTGATGCTCCAGAAACTCAATCTGCTCAAAGGAAGGTCAGTTTTATAGCTTCTCTAAAGAGCTCAACTGTTTTCAGCTGTGCTAACATGATTGTACAAGGGTTTTCTAATCATCCATTAGCCTTCTGAGGCAATGAGCAAACACATTGTACCATTAGAACACTGGAGTGAGAGTTGCTGGAAATGGGCCCCTATACACCTATGGAGATATTGTACCAAAAACCAGACATTTGCAGCTAGAATAGTCATTTACCACATTAGCAATGTATAGAGTGGATTTCTGATTAGTTTAAAGTGATCTTCATTGAAAAGAACAGTGCTTTTCTTTAAAAAATAAGGACATTTCAAAGTGACCCCAAACTTTTGAACGGGTGTGTGTGTATATATATATATATATATATATATATATATATATATATATATATATATATATATATTAGTGCTGTCAAGCGATTAAAATATTTAATCGCGATTAATGTCGCGACAGTCATAGTTAACTCGCGATTAAGGAATTTAATCGCACATTTTTGTCACATAAAAAAACAATTGTAATTCTCTTATCAGCATAAAAAAGTGAATGGGCTTGCTTTGTACCAATGTTTTTTTTTTTTTTTTTATTGCAAAGCATAACACGTCTTGACACAGCCACTGCAAAGTGAAACCTAAGCCGAGCACCAGTGCGGGGCTAGCAAGAAAACCATGAGTGAAATGATCTACTGTTTGAGTTAGTCTCTAATCAGAGAGATAGGTTACACAGTGACGGTAGGCTTGACATGCTTGATTATAATATAAAGTACACTATTATATTAACTTTAAGTTGTTCGTTGATAAATATTGCATTGAATCTTATCTTTACTGTTTCAGCTCACTTAACACATTGTGTACTTTTACACTTTCTGCCTGTTGATGCGTCGCGCTGTCCAATCAGAGGTGGCCAAATTTGCATATTACAGGAAGGATTTCTGGGATAGCATTGAGTTTACAGTTCAGAGGGATCTGGCTTCTTTAGACGCTGTCTTCTTAAAACTGAATAAATATTTAAAAAGAGCCAAATGAGCCAGTCTTTTGAACGGCTCTTTTCAAAGAACGGATCACAAAGATGCGGATCCCATCAAAGAGCCATAAATCCCATCTCTACTAGCGCGCCCTGCCCGCGTTGGCTCTTTGAGGGAGGACGGCAGAGGACTCTGGCTGTGCGGGGCGCGGCATTACAGTCTAGCTGCTAGCGGTTTTCTAAGCAAAGTCTCTGTTCCAAGTTCCTGGCAGTTTCAAAAGCTTATGAAAAACCTACATCATGTCACAGAGCGTTAATCTGGCAATAAAAAAATTATCGCCGTTAAAATTGAGTCAAGTTAACGCGTTAATAACGCGACATTTTTGACAGCACTAATATATATATATATATATATATATATATATATATATATATGTATGTATGTGTATATATATATATGTGTGTGTATATATATATATATATAATGTGTGTGTATGTGTATATATATATATATATATATATATATATATATATATATATATAAAAAATATGACATGACACACGCATGTGTGTGTGTGTGTGTACACACACAACAGAAACTGTACGCAAATCAAGCAGTATGTACAGATTGTGGATTGAATAGAAAAACAATGTATTGCACATGTCTTGTCTCAGACTGTGGAGATATTGGAGTTTAGTAAGTTTATTACAGTTGAAAGGAAACCTGTTGGTATGTGTGCGTATAGATCTGAAGTGCCTGCCTGATGGGAGGAGCTTAAACAAGTGTAGTGTGACATCCTTTATAATATTTTTGGCCCTTCTGGCACAGTAAGTGTTGTGTAGCAGATCCAGAGATGGCAACTCGGTGCCAACGATGTCCTGTGCTGTTTTCACAACACGCTGTAGGGCTTTTCTGGCAGCTTTGGTGCAGCTTCTGTACCAGGCGGTCATACAGTTTGTTAATATGCTTTCTATAGTGCACCTATAGAAATTGACCAGCAGCTTCTGGGGGAGGTTAACGCTCCTTAATCTCCTCAGAAAATCGTCATCGTTGTGCTTCGCCTACTACCACTGAGGTGTTATCAGTCCAGGAGAGGTCCTCCGTGATGGTCACTCCCAGAAACTTGAAGCTGAAGACTCTCTCTCCAGCCTCTGTTCTGATGGTTACTGGGCTGTGTGCTATCTTTTTGGAAGTCCTGAAGTCCACAATGATTTCTTTGGTCTTCTTGGTGTTCAAGATCAGGTTGTTTGGTGTCGCACCACGCTGCCATGTTCTGAGCTTCCTCTCTGTATGCAGCTTCATCGTTATTAGATATAAGCCCAATGACAGTCATGTCATCCACAAACTTAACAATAATGTTCGATTTATGGGTGGGTTGACAGTCGTGGGTAAAAAATGCATAGAGGAGGGGGCGCAGCACACCGCCTTGCGGCACGCCGGTACTCAGGGTGAGGATGGAAGATCTATGTCTGCCAAGCCTGACAGACTGGGGGCAATTAGTCAGAAAGTCCAGTATCCATTTCCATATGTATGGAGTTAGTCCTAATGCATACAGTTTGTCGATCGACTGGCTCGGCTAGTCAACAAACAGCATCCTAACGTAGGTGTTGGGCTTCTCCAGATGTGAAAGGGCTGCATGAAGAGCCACACAGATGGTGTCCTCAGTCGATCTGTTTGCCCGGTAGGCAAACTGGTGTTGGTTGAGATCAGCTGGGATAGAGTCTTTTGATGTGGGTGATTATCAGCCGCTCAAAGCACTTAGCAATGACGGGTAAGCTGCTTTGTGACTATTGTTAAAAGCGCTATACAAATAAACTTGACTTGACTTATTGCCTTTGTCAAACTGAACAAAGAAAGCGTTGAGCTCCTCTGCTACGTTATTATTGTTCTTGAATGGCGTGTGCTAGAGGTCTGCGCAGGACAGAATTTTCAGTCCGGCTCCTGCTCGCGCCCACATTGTGCAGTCCCGCTCCTGCAAAGAATTATGATTTTCAGTCCCGCTCCCGCCCGTGCCTGCCATATTTTGTCCCGCTCCCGCCCGCAAATCCCGCATGATGCAGACGTTCGCGTTATTTCTCACGAAAGTTCTTGTCATTGGCTTGGGGAATTAAACATGCTGAGCTGAGCTCTCCACTGACCGATCCTTCATTTATTGTAAGTTTATTGTTTAGACTCTGACATTCTGCTGACACATTCCAAGTTGAGCGCTGCATGCGCTCATGATTGACGGCTCTCGCTTTGATTGACAGCTCTCGCTTTGCGCACTCGCACTCCCACTTCCAAGTCTGTGGCGTTATGATTCCAACCGCGATTTCATTCTCCTCTCATATGAAGTGCTGCACAACCACAACCAGCTCCTCAGATTATACACTGTCTATTTCTCGCTTTAAATTGAACAATCTGTGCGATACACAGTCCTTTTTAATACTTAGGACTAATACTCTTGACTTTTTAACGGTAAATGTACCTCTTTTTAAAGCAGCACTTACTTCTGAAGCACTGTGAGCTTCACTAGAGGAGCTCTGCTCTTCTGCCATGATCGGAGATCTCAAACACGGAAGAGCGGAAAGGAATCGGAAACGTACGCGAGATTAGACCACATCCGCAAATTTAGGCATCTTAAAATGTTTTTATTAATGCCAAATAAAATATCTAGCACAAATTATATATGATAGACATAAATTAATAATGTATAAATTTTATTTTAAACGTTTTTAGTTAGCGGGACTGCAGCTCATCACCTCTCCCACCCGTGCCCGCATTGTGCACTCCCCCTCCCGTCCGCGCCCGCAATGAGCTTTCAAAATTTGTCCCGCGCCGCACTGCTTTGCGTCAGGTCCCGCGGGACTCCCGCGGGAGTGCAGGGCTCTAGCGTGTGCTGTATGTCATTTTTCTTTTCATAATCCGTGATTGATCGGATGCCTTGCCACATCCGCCGCGTATTGGAGTTATTGCCAATGTCCTCTTCAATCCGTTGTTTGTATTTGTGTTTTGCTGACCTGATGCCTCTCTTCAAATTTGCCCTGGTAGTACTGTAAGCTGAAGGATCTCCTGATTTTGAAGGCTGTGTTCCTTACCCTGAGCAGCTGTTTTACCTCACTTTTCATCCATGGTTTTTCATTTGGGTACACTTTTTGATCCTTTTGTTAAGTCACACTGTCCACACACAAGTTAATGCATGACAGCACAGATGACACGTGTGTCCAAGCCTGTCTGATGGAAGAATATATTCCAGTCTGTGTGCTCAAAGCAGTCTTGGAGCTGGGAGGTGGCAGCCTCTGACCAGACTTTAACCATCCTGCTGGTTGGTTTCACACTGTTAACAAGGGCTTTCTGTGCAGGGGACGCAACAAAGAGAGGTGGTCTGATTGTCCGAGGTACTGCTGTGTAGGCATCTTTTGTGTGTTTGTGTAAACATGATCCAAGGTGTTTTTCCCTCTGGTTTTGCACTGCACATGTTGGTAAAATCAAGGAAGTACGTTCTTGAGGTGTACTTGGTTAAAATCCCCAGCGATGATGATAACTTCGTCCGCACGCGCGTTCTGTTGTTTACTGATAACGTCTTATAACTGCTCCAGCGCTAGTTTAACATTAGTTTGTGGTGGTATGTATACTGCCGTGATGATTACTACTGTATATTCCTTGGGCAAGTAAAATTATTGTCATTTTAGCATTAATTATTCCAAATCCGGAGAGCACAACTTATCGATTGTGGTTGTTTGTGCACCAAGCATTGTTAATATTAACACAGATTCCTCCTCCTTTTTTCTTCCCGGAGTCGGACGTTCTGTCGGCATGATGGAGCGTGTGGCCTGCTCGCTCAGCTGCACTGTCCGGTATGCTGGGGTTCAGCCATATCTCCGAAAAGATCAGAAGGCAGCAGTCTTTTAACTTCCTGTTCGTAGGAATGTTCAGTCAGAGCTCGTCCATTTTATTGGCGAGTGATGTGGTGTTTGCAAGAAAAGGACTTGGGAGAGGGGTTTTGTAAGGAGCAGCTCTTAATCTAGCTAGTGTGCCTGCTCGCTCGCCCCTCTTCTGTTTCCTTTCCCTGCGTCGTCTGTGTCGTTTCCGTCCAAGGGCAGGGGTTAATGCTGGTCCCGGTGTTCTCAGGATCTCCTGCGGAATGGCCTTTGAGTTGAAATGGTGGTTTTTGCAGTTTGCGCTAATCTGTAGTAGTTCCTGGCGGCTGTAGTAAAAGTTTGCACTCATTTGTGAAGCGACAAAAATCAGTAAAAAGTCAGTATATCAACATGTACTTGGAGAAACCTTCACTAAAACAATGATTTCAATGATAATGTTTTACAAGGCACTCATAAATATAAACCTGTGACTTGAACTTGAAGACACTGTTGTCAGGACTGCTGTTAGAGAAAACTAATCAATGCCTCTCGTGCCTTGTAAAACATCATTTAAATCATTATTATAGTGAAGGTTTCTCCAAGTGCATGTTGATTTTACTGACTTTTGTCCCACACAATAAGCATGCGCTCAGTGTGGGAAATAAGGCCGTACCGGCGAACACTGACCAGTAATTTTCGCGTTTGTCCATCTATGTGTGTCAGATAACGTTATCCAGGGACAAATGTCGGCCCGGGGGCATTTTGAGTTATTGACAGATTCAGAAAGTACAGTTTCTAAGCTTTCCAATGATGCCTTCCATGTGGAGATCTGACAATATTTGAAGAATGTGTGGCCTTTTGAAAGTGCATACCTCTTAAAACAGAAAAGGGAGAAAATCGCCCTCAAAGTTTTCCATCTCAGCTACTCTGGGTGCAGGGCGGGCACATAATGCTGCTCATTTGCATGACATTTAAGGAAAGCTCTACCCCCTACTAGCTAGCACGATGCTACTTTCATGTAAACAAAGATCACCACGTCAATTTTCCTTCCATGCAAAGTATGCCCAAAACAATTCTCTCATCTCTTTATCTGTAGCCGCTTTATCCTGCTCTACAGGGTCGCAGGCAAGCTGGAGCCTATCCCAGCTGACTACGGGCGAAAGGCGGGGTACACCCTGGACAAGTCGCCAGGTCATCACAGGGCTGACACATAGACACAGACAACCATTCACACTCACATTCACACCTACGGTCAATTTAGAGTCACCAGTTAACCTAACCTGCATGTCTTTGGACTGTGGGGGAAACCGGAGCACCCGGAGGAAACCCACGCGGACACGGGGAGAACATGCAAACTCCACACAGAAAGGCCCTCGCCGGCCCCGGGGCTCGAACCTGGACCTTCTTGCTGTGAGGCGACAGCGCTAACCACTACACCACCGTGCCGCCCGCCCAAAACAATTATGAAGTACAAAAATAAGTCCTAAAGTATACTTTAATGTTTTGTGGTTGAAAAATCACTCACACCGTTAGAAAGAAAGATAGCACGATGATGACACAACTAACACAACGCTAGTTTCATGTAACCAAACCACAACACTCTCCGTTACATGCAAAAATAACCACACAGCCTTAGATTAATAAACTTACCCCATCAGAAAGAGAAATGTCGTCTTGCACACACCAATGCCTCCGATGGAACGTAGTCCTAGAACACTTCCTTTTGGTTGCGTTTTTTTTTTTTTGCTAGAAATGGTTATCTCCGATTGTAAATACTGTGTGTCTGTTTGCTTCGCGGTGTTTCAGCTCCTCTGCGCTCTGTTTAGCTTGCTCATTCCATAGTGAAATTACATGCCTGTATGCAGCTTAAGTAGCCACGAGCTCAGCCCGTATCATACAGCTGATTCGCGAAAAAAAAAAAAAAGACTTAAATCATCATGTGAATGGCCCATATGGTAATTTACCCACACCCCCCAGCAGGCTACAGTCCTGACAAAAACGAGACAATTTGCAACAAAAAATGTATGCTTTTCCAACAAAACAATCTATTATCTGAAATACTGAATGCATTCTTCAAGATCTCAACTTGCACATGATGGAAAAAAACGAAAATCACAAATTTAAAAAAAAAAAATGCTTCTTTTGCGATGATCTCGGATTTGTTTCGGCCGACATGCGTCCCTGGATTCGGTGAGGTGTCACATATTTCAAAAGCACCAGACTGGATGGCCGATAAAAAAAAAAAATAATAATTAGAATGTGTCCGTCTGCATTTCAAAAGCATCAAACCAGATGGCCCATGAAAAAATTATAAAGATATGGGTCTAATCTACTTCTAATTTTCTCCCAAATGTTACACTGGGCGAATATATTGTCATAACACGGCCTGTGAAATGGACGCCCCGCGGGAGCAACTTTAAAAGTTCATAACTCAGCCACTGATGGCCCTAGCCCCACCAAAATGTGCAGGCACCTCCCTTTCCCCGACCCCTTTCGAACCAGCCTAGGTACTGCCTGCTACAACCCCGCATCAGCCCATTATTTGCCCCCAAAACCCCTGCATGAGCACTGCTCAGGGCTTTCCACTAAGGCTCATACTAGCCAGCCATGACAAATAAGTAGCCAACTGGGGGGGGGAGTAAACACAAAATAAACTCCTGTGCATGCAGTTCCCAGGATTAAATGTATTTTCCACAGACCATTTATTTATTCACTTTACTCAAATACAAAGTAAAATGGCAGTAAATCATCTTTCTTTTCTTGCGTATTGCATCATGAGGCGTTCCTGGCTTGTAAATCTCTTATTTTCGGTGCATGACACATTCACGCAGCTGAGCATGCTATGAATGAACAATGACAACGGTCTGCAGTGGGGCTACACAATTACACACTCAGCCAACATTTCTCCATTTGTGTATGAAAATGCACTCCAACCACTCAGTTTGGTTTCATTTACAACCAACGGTGTCTTGATCCCAGCATGTAATTGAACGAGAGAAGACTGGTTTACCGGAGACAAAATAAGCGTCATCTCTGCTTCTGTTCCCTCCGATGTCGCCTCCGACGGCCCCGACACACTACTGCCTCCGCTGAGTGCGCGCGCACACCGCATGTCGGGGCCGCGGATGAGTTACTCTCCATTGATCGAGTCGGCGGGGAATTTGTGGTTATTATTAGTACAAACAGCGCGAATCACAACTTAAATGAGTGCGGTTCAGTTTGACATTATTGTCAGTCCGTTAGATAAACATTTAATTTTATTAAAATCGAAAATTAATATTTAGAGCCTGTGGGCTACAAAAATAAGTCATTAAAGTAGCCGGCTGGACTTAATTGTGTAGTCAGCTGTATGGCCGGCAGCCGGCGCTTGTGGAAAGCCTTGACTGCTTGACAAAATCTTGAATATGAGCCCTGGCTCAAGCCAGCCTTTAAAAATTCATAACTTGGCCGTCAGTGGTCCTAACCCCGCCAAAATTTACAACCCTCTCCCCGAGACCTTTTGAACCAGCCCAGGCTCAACCCGATCCAACGTCAGGAGTGAGCGCGGATCGCGGAAAGCTTTAGCATGAGCTCTTATGTAAGAGTAGTTGTATTGTTAATTACTAAATTTGTTATAGACTTATTATAAACATAGTACAAAAAAATAGTCATTGTTGGCATAATGTTTCATGAGTGGTGTGCTAGTACCTACAGTGTCCTTGCAAAAATATTCATCCCCCTTGGTGTTTGTCCTGTTTTGTCACATTAAAAGCTGGACTCAAAATGAATTTTTGGGGGGTTAGCACCATTTGATTTACACAACATGCCTACCACTTTAATGGTGCATTATTATTATTTATTTATTATTATTTTTTTAAAATATTGTGTGACAAACAATAATTAAGATGAAAAACCAGAAATCTGGAGTGTGCATAGGCCATTCCTATTTTTCATGTTGAAATCTGTTTGCCGGATTATGGGAAACTGGGTGCAGTCTGCTGCATTTTTGTCACACCTCTTGTACGGAATTATGCTTGAGAATTTTGTTTGAGTTGTTAAGAGTAGTGAAAAGGTGATAATATATAGAGACTGAGGAAAAACGCACACATTTTCACCCCCATAAGAATGATTTTCAGTTGATGTAAAGCGCAGTCATGTTTTATCCTTTTTAAATTGTAGCATGGGTGGCACGGTGGTGTAGTGGTTAGCGCTGTCGCCTCACAGTAAGGCTACGTTTACATTAGACTGTATCTGTCTCGTTTTCTTCGCGGATGCACTGTCCGTTTACATTAAACCGCCTGGAAACGCCGGGAAACGGGAATCCGCCAGCGTCCACGTATTCAGTCCAGATCATGTCTGGTCCGGTGCTGTGTAAACATTGAGAATACGCGGATACGCTGTGCTGAGCTCTAGCTGGCGTCTCATTGGACAACGTCACTGTGACATCCACCTTCCTGATTCGCTGGCGTTGGTCATGTGACGCGACTGCTGAAAAACGGCGCGGACTTCCGCCTTGTATCACCTTTCATTAAAGAGTATAAAAGTATGAAAATACTGCAAATACTGATGCAAATACTGCCCATTGTGTAGTTATGATTGTCTTTAGGCTTGCCATCCTTCCACTTGCAAGTGGTAAGTGATATGCGCTGGGATCACACACACAGCGGCTCAGTCCCGAATCACAGCTTGTTCACTTCACTCGCGCGCTGTGTGAGCTGCGCAGGGCCGGAGTGCACACCCTCCAGAGGGCACTCGCTGTTCAGGGCGGAGTGATTTGGAGCGCAGGATGCCTGCGGAGCTGAGCGTATCCGTGTATTGGTGTTGCTGTGTGCACGCTAATCGTGTATTGGCATTGCTGTGTGCACACTAATCGTTTTAAAAACGTTAATCTGATGATCCGCTGATACGGTCTAATGTAAACGTGGGCTCAGAAGGTCCGGGTTCGAACCCCGTGGCCGGCGAGGGCCTTTCTGTGTGGAGTTTGCATGTTCTCCCCGTGTCTGCGTGAGTTTCCCCCACAGTCCAAAGACTTGCAGGTTAGGTTAACTGGTGACTCTAAATTGACCGTAGGTGTGAATGGTTGTCTGTGTCTATGTGTCAGCCCTGTGATGACCTGGCGACTTGTCCAGGGTGTACCCCGCCTTTCGCCCATAGTCAGCTGGGATAGGCTCCAGCTTGCCTGCGACCCTGTAGAACAGGATAAAGCGGCTACAGATAATGAGATGAAATTGTAGCATGAGAGTTAAACCATAATGACTATATACCATGCCATAGTGATCATATTTCTTTGATATAACAAAAATGAAAAAGAACAAAAATAAAAAGGGTGCGATTGAGCAGTTACAAAAATTCTTAAACAAGTTATTCTGTACGTGAGCTTCTCCACGTGTGCATAATGGACATGCAGTGACGTTTTGTAAATGCTTAATATTTACTTGGTGTTATAACTGACGTGCGAAATGTTACGATCATGCTGCTTTACCGGTAAAGTCATCATGATTTTGGTTTCAGTGAAATTGTACAGCACTCTGTACTGAGATGGGGGAAACTTCCACAGGATTAAAAGTAGTAAATGTGTACAACAATGTGTGGGAAATCATGACGAAGTTTGTAATTTAAATCATTGTTGAGTGTCAACTCTCCCCTACATCGTTATTTAGAGCAAAACCATCGTGAAGCTTAAAATTCAGCGTCATTTCCTGACATTGGTAGTTCGATGTTTTTGTAATAGTTTCATGAGTGTACATCTACAAGTTATTTCTAAACTGATCCTTGAGCGGCAGAGCAGAGCTGTGAGAAAAGTGATAAAGTCCTGAAACTTGCACTAAGCAAAGGGGGTTTTTTTAGTCGATGGAACCTCTTGTGTGTGTTGACCGCAATATGGCAGGGTTTGTTAACATGTGACCAAATTCTCAGGAGTGTACAAATATGGCTTTTGGTTTGGGAGTTTTACATCATGCGGTGTATATTCATCTCATTATCTCTAGCTGCTTTATCCTGTTCTACAGGGTCGCAGGCAAGCTGGAGCCTATCCCAGCTGACTACGGGCGAAAGGCGGGGTACACCCTGGACAAGTCAGCAGGTCATCACAGGGCTGACACATAGACACAGACAACCATTCACACTCACATTCACACCTACGGTCAATTTAGAGTCACCAGTTAACCTAACCTGCATGTCTTTGGACTGTGGGGGAAACCGGAGCACCCGGAGGAAACCCACGCGGACACGGGGAGAACATGCAAACTCCACACAGAAAGGCCCTCGCCGGCCACGGGGCTCGAACCCAGGACCTTCTTGCTGTGAGGCGACAGCGCTAACCACTACACCACCGTGCCGCCCCGCGGTGTGGTGTATATTATTCCATGTTAATAAAATTATCACAAACTACTGATGGGTTACAAAACTAATTGTATTGTTGTAGTGAGGTTATAGTCTAGTTACAGTAAAATAGTAATGAAAGAATAGAGATGTGAATTAAGTCACTTATAAAGAGTGTAAGCATCTGTTCAGAGTTGAGATCACTGCTGCTGAGTTTTATAAAGGACTGCGACGCTTTCTGATTTTTACACTCAATCTCTTCTGCCATTGTGATTTGCCAAGATGTAAGTATCGGTATTAGTCAAAAATTTGGCGAGAGTGAGTGACATGAGGTTTTTTTTTTTTCGGTGTCCCCACATCACAGCAGGCAAATTAGTGTTTTGGCAAGTACAGTATTAGACAAAAGGTTTGGGTACACTTTGTAATTCAGTGTTTTTTCTTTATTTTTATTAATTAAAAGACACTTCATGTCTTAAAGTAATCATGGATGCCTTTTCTCTTTACTTAGTTGAATGGTTCTTGACATAATTTGGATTACTACAGTTGTAGAATAGGGATATTTGCTGTATTTTTTTATAACTTACTGTTTGATCTCAAATGCATTAAGAAGGCAAGAAATTGCACTAATGAACTTTTGATGCGTCACATCTGTTAACTGAAAAGCATTCTATTCTACCTCATGAAGCTGGTTAAGATGATGCCAATAGTGTGCAAAACGCTGGCTACTTTGAAGAATTTAAAATCTGAAACACATATATATTTTTTTAACACTCCCTCCCCCCCCCCCCCCCCCCCCGACCATATAATTTCATTTATGTTTCATGTTATTTCATAGTTTTGATGTCTTCAATGTTGTTCTACAATGTAGAAGACAGTCAAAATACAGAAAAACCTATTTAAAGAGTAGGTGTGTCCAAACTTTTGATTGGTTCTGTACATGAATGTTTTAAGGACCTGACATTGTGCATGTTTGCTCTGAGGCATGTTTTACTGAAAGCGTACTGCCATCCTGTTTCAGAACTTGAGCTTGTAGCTCTGTGGTTTTGGTTAGCCACAGTTTTATGCACTCGGTTGTGGGGATAAACTTATGGTTTACCAAATCTGGTAAATCTCCTAACAGGCCTGTAGAGTGTGTGGATTAAAAAATAAGCATGTGTATATATACGTGTGTGTATATAATATAGTGCTTGAAAGTTTGGGAACCCTTTAGAATTTTCTATATTTCTGCATAAATATGACCTAAAACATGATAAGATTTTTATACAAGTCCTGAAAGTAGATAAAGAGAACCCAGTTAAACAAATGAGACAAAAATATTATACTTGGTCATTTATTTATTGAGGAAAATGATCCAATATTACATATCTGTGAGTGGCAAAAGTACGTGAACCTCTAGGATTAGCAGTTAATTTGAAGGTGAAATTCAAGTCAGGTGTTTTCAATCAATGGGATGACAATCAGGTGTGAGTGGACACCCTGTTTTATTTAAAGAACAGGGATCTATCAAAGTCTGATCTTCACAACACGTTTGTGGAAGTGTATCATGGCACGAACAAAGGAGATTTCTGAGGACCTCAGAAAAAGCGTTGCTGATGCTCATCAGGCTGAAAAAGGTTGCAAAACCATCTCTAAAGAGTTTGGACTCCACCAATCCACAGTCAGACAGATTGTGTACAAATGGAGGAAATTCAAGACCATTGTTACCCTCCCCAGGAGTGGTCGACCAACAAAGATCACTCCAAGAGCAAGGCGTGTAATAGTCGGTGAGGTCACAAAGGACCCCAGGGGAACTTCTAAGCAACTGAAGGCCTCTCTCACATTGGCTAATGTTAAATGTTCATGAGTCCACCATCAGGAGAACACTGAACAACAATGGTGTGCATGGCAGGGTTGCAAGGAGAAAGCCACTGCTCTCCAAACAGAACATTGTTGCTTGTCTGCAGTTTGCGAAAGATCACATGGACAAGCCAGAAGGCTATTGGAAAAATGTTTTGTGGACGGACGAGACCAAAATAGAACTTTTTGGTTTAAATGAGAAGCATTGTTTGGAGAAAGGAAAACACTGCATTTCAGCATAAGAACCTTATCCCATCTGTGAAACATAGTGGTGGTAGTATCATGGTTTGGGCCTGTTTTGCTGCATCTGGGCCAGGATGGCTTCCCATCATTGATGGAACAATGAATTCTGAATTATACCAGCGAATTCTAAAGGAAAATGGCAGGACATCTGTCCATGAACTGAATCTCAAGAGAAGGTGGGTCCTGCAGCAAGACAACGACCCTAAGCACACAAGTTGTTCTACCAAAGAATTGTTAAAGAAGAATAAAGTTAACGTTTTGGAATGGCCAAGTCAAAGTCCTGACCTTAATCCAATCGAAATGTTGTGGAAAGACCTGAAGCGAGCAGTTCATGTGAGGAAACCCACCAACATCCCAGAGTTGAAGCTGTTCAACTCTGGAATGGGCTAAAACTCCTCCCAAGCCGGTGTGCAGGACTGATCAACAGTTACCGGAAACGTTTAGTTGCAGTTATTGCTGCACAAGGGGGTCACACCAGATACTGAAAGCAAAGGTTCCCATACTTTTGCCACTCACAGATATGTAATATTGGATCATTTTACTCAATAAATAAATGACCAAGTATAATATTTTTGTCTCCTTTGTTTAACTGGGTTCTCTTTATCTTTAGGACTTGTGTGAAAATCTTATGTTTTAGGTCATATTTATGCAGAAATATAGAAAATTCTAAAGGGTTCACAAACTTTCAAGCACCACTGTGTGTGTAGTCCAAGCATATGGTGTCACCTGTGACTACACTGTAAGCTTAAACTCGCACGGTATATGTGCCATAGATTCATGTGGTATGTGCCACTGAGAAGTCAAACATTTAAGTTTATTCAGGGTCTGTTCGTATGAGGTGTAATCATTTCGTTGAAAGGTTTGTTCACTGACACACTATCTTAACCCATTACATTCTTTAAGGCTTAAAGCCACAACACTCGTTTTGCTCGTTCTCTGACTGTTTCACCCACATTCAGGCCACATATACCACCACTGGAAAATACTACAGACCGATACCTGCTCAAGTTGTCTGTGAAGAGTTTATATGAGTCACCTCAGAGACATGTTTCACTCTGTCTGGAAAGATTTGCTTCAGACTGGGCCTACATGTCTGTCTGACACCAGCGCACCAACCCAACATGTGACGGGTAGTTGAGATTGTGTAGAAAATCTTTCATGCAGTATGCAAAGTATTGTCTGCTTCCACTGGTTTGGTTAAATTTGAATATTTTTCTCCCTGAAGACTTTTTTTTTTTTAAACTGAAAGCACATGAGCAAAATTTTTCCTCGGCAGTATTCACCAATGTTGACCAAAAGTGGTGTCATCTGCTGGCGTGTCATTTTAGCATAAGTGTCACTCTGGCTGCCTGAAAATGACACTCGTGGGGTTTTTTTTTTTTTTTTTTGCACCTCTCTTGCTGTCGGGTAAAGTTGTTGCTTTTGCATGGCCGTTCTGAGACCACAGCTCAGCTATCTTCATTACCATATGCGAAACCACTTCCTATCAGGCTGAGATACTCACTGAGCTGGAATCAAAGCTGACTTTGTACTTTGCTGTTTTGCATGCATATGTTTAAACATAAGACAGAGATTTAGCAACACAGTGTGGATTAAATATAGCAGTAGATTAGCTGGACAAATGAGGAGTGTGACTGCAGCATAAAGCTTCTCTTTTCTAAATGTTTTTAAAAAGAACCATTGCATCCACACATTCTTGCAATAAACAGGGCCATAATCTGTAGCATATTGGGATGGCTCTTAAAGGTGTTGCGTGTTTCTATGACAGCAGAGCTTCAGAGCAACGTTGCTTTACACTGGGTTTTTCCCCATATCTAAATAAACTTATCAAAAAGTACCAGGGCTGGTGCCAGGTAAAGCAAGATTAAAGCCTTTCTCAGAAATATTATTTTAACCTAACAACTGACGAGGCAATAGACAGGAAATAAACAAATAAAAACGTGGGATTCTCCAGTCTTGCCACAAATGCATCATTGCAGATTTCAAGACTACATCTGTTCTGTTTTGATGCATCCCTTAAAACATTAGCAAAATGTTAAGTTCTGTATAAACGATGGCTCCCATTTAGTTTTCCTTAGCTATCCATCTTCCTCAGTAACCCCTCCTTTTATAACCCCTGTTATGTAAATCTGTTCAATAATATTCTAGCTGTTTATTGGTGCCAAGAAGCTTTCTACTGCTGAACTTTCCACTGACGGAACACATTAGGGCTAATTTGACATTTGACGGTAGACTTGTTTGGGTTATTAACTTTGAGAATGGGGAGTTGAGATTGCCACTGCTGTAACGAAATTAAAAAAAAAAAAGAGAGAGAAAATCACAGAGCTCCTTGCTATGACTCGCCACACCCGACTGTGAGAACTGCTTTAGAGAATTTATCATCTGACCAGATCTTGCATAAATTATCAGATAAGTAACGAGAGGAGTTTTTATACATGGGAGTAGTTCTGCTTGTTGTGCATATTGCCTTTCACTCTGCAAAACTACAATGTGATACCATGATACTGCAATTGGTTTTGAAGTAGGATATAAAAATTATAATTGTTGTTGTTGAAGAAAAATCTGATACTGGTCCAGACCATCCATGGAAACCAAAGCAGATCTCATTGATTTGATTGGTCATAATGAGGTCGACTGAGAACCAAGATGTGATGAGAGAACAAACATGCAGCCAGATGTTGGGATGAAACTGTATTATGGCACTTATGACCCGAGGTCACTGCACTGGATTATCATGGGCCTAAAAAAAATTGACGCTTACAGCAGTTTGTTTCCAACTGGCTTTGTTGAACATACTACTTCATTAAAGCTCTTCACAGAAATGTAGATAGCCATCCTGGGGGGAAAGAAACAAACATGGAAACTGTATTCGAGAGCTTGCTTACCAGTGCACTGCTTTAGGTGGATTTATTCCTCTTGGATGCTCTCTTGTTTTACATACTTGAACTGCATCTACATTTACAGGTGCATCTGCTAGTTAATGTTGCGATTCTTGTATTCGTGTGCATTCACATGTATTAATTTGGCATTAATTTATCTGAAATGGCATACACTCTGAACTGAAATGACACAGTTCACATGTTTGGGATTAAGGGGTTTGCTCTTGGGCTCCATGGTGGCTCTCTAGTGGTCCTGGGGTTGGAATTCACAATCCTACAGCCTGAACTGCTGAATCACTATTTAAAGTAAAAACATTGTCAAGAATCTTGGGATCGTTTGTTCATTAATTAAAAAAAAGAAAGTTTATACCAACTTTTTTGAAAATTATTTTTCAGCCTTTCTGTTTGGCATAATTATAGAAAGAGTTGTCGGTTATTCCCTGTTGCCGATTCCCAATATACATAAATAATTCAATTAAAATTTGATTTTAAGTCTATAGTGTAAAAAAAAAAAATTATCACCACTGTTCCCCTTTTTGGTTGATAAGTAAGGAATAAACCACCACAGGGTGTGCTGTTATATAAAAATAATCAATGACAGACTGGCATGATGAGGCCAGACGCTAAAGAGAATTACCGTTAACATCCTGAAGTTGGCTGATTTTACAATAACGGCATGTCCCAAATTGTTGTATTCCTCATATACCTCAGCAACGGGTTCTTATTTATTAAAGAACAACTTTTTATTTTTAAAAATTAGCTTCAGTTAATGTTGTGGGATGTCCAGGAAGCGAGTTAGTTCCTGTTATCACGTACATTATAGCAGCTATAAACAGTCTCTCCTTCACCATTATTTTTTGAATTGAATTTATTTTTATTTCGAACATGTATAAAAAAAAAAGTATGTAACTATTTGTACATACAAAAAGAAAACGAGAAATTTAAAAAAATAAATAAAATAACATAAAGAGCTAAGACATTACAAAACACCGCACATTGTTCGAAAAAGGAGTGGGAAGAAGTACGATACTTTTTTAATTTTCCACCCCTTTTTAACTACCCCGAAATCCAAACTACATTAATACATCTATAAAAATATATACCATATATACACTTCATGAATATCTATATAAATATATAATTACAAAAGTAAATATATACTACATATTGAAAATAAGGGCGGCACGGTGGTGTAGTGGTTAGCACTGTCGCCTCACAGCAAGAAGGTCCGGGTTCGAGCCCCATGGCCGGCGAGAGCCTTTCTGTGCGGAGTTTGCATGTTCTCCCCGTGTCCGCGTGGGTTTCCTCCGGGTGCTCCGGTTTCCCCCACAGTCCAAAGACATGCAGGTTAGGTTAACTGGTGACTCTAAATTGACTGTAGGTGTGAATGTGAGTGTGAATGGTTGTCTGTGTCTATGTGTCAGCCCTGTGATGACCTGGCGACTTGTCCAGGGTGTACCCCGCCTTTCGCCCGTAGTCAGCTGGGATAGGCTCCAGCTTGCCTGCGACCCTGTAGAAGGATAAAGCGGCTAGAGATAATGAGATGAGATGAATATTTAACTAGTAGTTACTGCCCGTGAACCTGATTTCCTTTGAATGGTACCTTTTGTATAACGGGGTAACAACTGAAAATCTCGGGGGACTCGGGGAAGGGATTCCCTGCCGAGGCTGCATGCAATGTGTTAACGTGAGCATGTGACCTATGGGAAATGAGTAGTGTGTTGGATTAGCACTAATCCCATGTTTTGGAAAATTGAAAATCTTGTCTTGGGGCCCCTCTGGGGTGTCACCAATCCATGTGTAAAGTGTGGAGTATGCTCGTCCAGGCATGTCGATTTACATAGGTGAACAGACAGAGACGGCCTTCCTTTAGTAGTATAGATGTCTCTCTTTTGAAGATAAAAAGACAAAAAAAAAATATAGCTCGTTGTCTTGTAGCTGGCAGAACTTTTGCCGTAGAATATCTATTATTTTTTTTTTTTTTATAAACCTATTTTTAAAAAAAAAGTAGTGATGCTGACACTTCACTAATAGGAAGTGTAGGTAAACTATTTTAGAACACAGTGCTGTTGAATTCTCTAATGATTGGTCAAAATGTGTTGATCAAGGTGTTTCTCTATCTTTCGCTTCCGTAGCTTTGTCATTGTTGACTATCATGCTTCACTGTATTACTGGTTTGTTTGGGATTGTGTGAGATCTGTGCACTTGGTCTCGTTTCAACTTAACTGTAAAGGAGCTGTGGACATGAGTGATGGCAAACCTGTAGAATTTCACAAACTCTGGCTGTCACTTCCATTTGAATAGTGCAGTGAGTTGCGTTAGTTCATATACTCTTCCTTTGTCTTCATTAGTACACATGGCCACAGGCCGGTGAGCTATTGCCATCACGCGGCGTTCATTTGGCCACAATTCACAAAAATTGCTGCTCCTCCCTGAGTTTTCACTGGATTTTGATTCTGATTTGATTTTGTTTGGAAGATCAAATTGTTCTCATGAAGAGCAGCTCATTATAAATGAGTCTGGTTACTCATGGTACGGTATGGCTGTGTGAGCTCCTGCAACACTGACACTCTGGTTTTCATGTCCAACACCCCATCGTAGCTACGTACTCTACACAAGGAATAACATTCCTCTAGTTTTACTTCTATGCCATCAGACATATTGGGCTGTTTAGTTGCTGGTTGCAAAATAAGCTTACTCAATGGGAAGACCTGGCTAATCGATGTTTTTCACGATTCCATGTAATGAATATGAAAGTATAAGTAGAAAATATAAGTAGGGGTGTGTGTGTGTGTGTGTGTGTTGCCTTTAAAACTGCTCATTCCAGTGACCAACACAAAGCCATTTCTTTCTCACGAGCACTTCAGGAGGAAAGGAGTGATGGCTGTAAGTACGGATGTTTAATTATTTGTGCATTTATGATGCTGCAGTACTCGCGAGCTCTAATTTCTGCTTTAGTTTTAACATATAACCCGAACGCTTTGAAATGGAACTATTTATGCTTCCGCATTCGTAACACTGAATTGTGAACGGTCTGTCATGCTGGATTACTGAAATGGGTACTGAGATTATTGAAATGGGTTACTGAGCCCAGCATTGATATGATGACACTCTGCATCCTGCTATTATTTTATAAAGCAGACTTTCTTGTTGGTGTGATTTGAGTGTGAACAAAATGTGTGATTTTTCCAATCACAGCGGTGAGACCACAACGATGGTAAAAAGACGTCTCGCAGGTAAACCCGTCCTCAAAGTTAACTTTTAATATCCTATAATTCAGGATCTTTTGAGGTTAAAGGGACGGAACTCATGTCCAATACTTTCTTGGACTTTATGTGCATTTCTGTTCTGAAATTCACAGTAACAATGTAGTGACCTCACAAAAACCCTATTTGGCCCGCATCAGGTTGAAACTCCAATAATCGCCACAATTGTTTTCTAGTTTTAATGTTTTTAACAATGGCCTCCAAAGGTTGTGTTTTTAGGGGTGCTTAAGCAAGGAAGCCATTATTTAGAGCCGTTTGACATCCCTGGCCACAGCTTGCCACCTGCTGACTTTACGCAGCTGAGTGTAAGGAAGTCTACTAACTGCCTTTTCCTTATCATTGGCACCTGGGGGGTTGGGGGAGACAAACCTCAAGAAAAACACAGATTCCTCCAACACTGCTGCTTCAGATCCCTCATCATCTCCAGCCTATCAGATGCCTGCTAGCGCTGCCTCTAGTTCAGACCGCAGGAATTGAAAATACCAGTCACTACTGAAGGGGTGTGTGTGTGTGGTGTAGCTCTGCTCGATCTCACTCCTGTACCTCAACCCTTTTGTGTTCCTCTTCCCCTTTTTTTTTTTTTACCCGGTCCCTTTCTCTCCTTTTTCTGTGTGACAGAAAATTTGCTGGATGAATCAAGTTTTTGCATCCTTCCACGTTGTTTGTGAGATTTTGCAGATGTGTGGAATATAAACAGCACGTGTGGCAGTTTAACACCATAGCGAGGCGTTTCCCCAAGGCATCAGGAGCGAAGTAAACAGCTCAGCGTGTCCTCAGCATGATGCAGTAATGTCATGCTAGCTGAGCTTCACTCTTCCTGCTTCTGCACTCTTACATCGTTCACAAGTCAACATGCCACAGATTTTCACCTTTAGAGATGATGAGATGAGATTTTTCGTAAAACTTGTGCAGCTTCTCATAAAACGACGCAATCTACTCTGCAAATGAAACTCAAGATTAGAAAGCTGTGATCTGAAATCATTTGGCACACAAAGGAGGCCTCAAATTGTTGCGTGTTAAATGTGGATAGATTTTGGTGATTTGGTTTACAGGGACTTGAACTCTTTACCCCTTAAAGCAGTTGCTACAGCCACCCTTGTACAACTATATGTACTGTATATACTGTTCACCCTTAGAACATATTTACAAGAAAAAAAGTCTAAATAATAATAATAATGCATTTTATTTATAAGCGCCTTTCAAGGTACCCAAGGACACTGAACAGTAAAAAAACAAACAATAAAAAGCAAAACAATAGAATAACAATAATAATAAAATAATAAGAAATCAATAATAATAATAACGTTATTAAAAATCAAAGAGAAAAGGCCAAGCTAAAGAGATGTTTTTAGCTGTTTTTTGAAAGAGGACAGTGTTGAGCATTGGCGCAACGCTAGTGGCAGGGCATTCCACAGCTTGGGGCCATTTACACTGAAAGCCCGGTCACCCATAGAGCAGAGCCGAGAGTAAGGGACTGCTAATAGGTGGACATCTGTGGAGCGAAGATTTAGAGGTAACTGATATGGAGATTTGATAAATAGGGAGGGGCCAGGTTATGTAGGGATTTGTAGACAAGTAAGATAATTTTTTACTGGATGCGGTATTTAACTGGGAGCCAGTGCAGGCTGTATAGAATAGGAGTGATATGATCCCAGGGCCTGGTGTGAGTGAGTACCCTAGCAGCTGAGTTTTGGACATATTGCAGCCTATTTAGTCGCTTGGCTGGGATGCCATCGAGCAGGGCATTGCAGTAGTCCAAGACAAGGTTTTGTTCATATCAGCTTTCTTCATTATGTTGAAACCATCATGACATGAGACATACATTTTTAAAAGAGGGCATGAGACAGAATACAAAAATCACTCAGTTATGTTTCAGCATTCACCAACTCACAGGTAGTGTCTGAAAGGTGAGTAATACCTGTGTGAAAAGCAATCTTCACATTTTACATGAAGAATTCATGTCAAATGGTGTACAATAAATGATGACTGCAACTTTACAAAGATGCTTTATATAACGTTGTTCAATTATCTTTTCAAAATTCATACATTTTATCATAAATATTCACCTGGGATACCTGCAAAGGGTAAAATACGTATGTAGAGGCAAATTCAGAGTCCTCAAATGTCGTCATTATGGTGCATACACGCCGGCGTCATGTGTAGTCATTATAGGATATACACAGGGTTGTCATTAAGGGGTAAAGAGTTAATGATGATGGGGTTTGTTTGTTTAAGTTAAAACATTAGTGATTTTGTGAAATGAGCTATCCAAAAAAAGTTTATTTCTGTAGTTAATGAGAAGGTAAATAGCAAAAGCTAAATATTACAGTTAGTAAAAATTAATATTTTTGTTTTAGATTTCAGAACTGATCATTTAGAAACCTTATCTTCATTTTGTCCACTATTGAAGCTGTAAAACCATGAGCTGGCCTAGTGGTTAGCGTATCCGCCTCTCCACCGGGAGTTCTGCTTGCAGTTGGGTCATACCAAAGACCATCATAAAAATGGTACCTACTGTCATCTGGCGAGGCATGCCACAATACAGATGCGAGTAGGGAGTCCAACTCTCGCTGTTACCGGAGGATTAGTCCCTACTGTAACCCTAGCTGTGTAAATAGACAAGAGGCCAAGGGCTATAGAAACTAAGATCGGTGCTGCCCAATGTGCCTCGTGGCATCGGAAGGACTTTGATTTGATTAAGCTATAAAAGAGCTTACATCATTGATTGATTGATTGATTGCTTTATTCCGAACAGTAAAGAAGATATAAAACAAACAAAAAAACCCAAAAAATAAAAAATGTAATCATCAAAACATCGTCATAAACAGAATAGCGTAGCCACAAGGCAATCATCCCTAATAAATCATAATAACGCATGCTAACTTATTTGAGGCAGTGATTGAAACGCTACTCTTTAAGCATTTTAGACAATAGCATGAAAGTTTGGACATTCTTCTTGAGAAGAGCATGTTGTATGTTGTAACTGATGTTCCTTGTGTAGTGGCTGAATCGATGTTTTTGTTTTTTCTTTGAATCCACCCTCAGAAGGAAGAAGGAAGAGTACAGGGACAGCTGAACAACACGGACTCTAGCCAGTACATCCAAGACCTCAAAGATCAGATAGCGGAGCTCAAGCATGAGGTGAGGTGCAGGTTGCTTTCAGCAAGCACAATGCAAATATGAAAAGGCAGCAGCAGGGTGTTTTTTTTTTTTTTTTTTTTTAAACCTGTATAGATTTAATATGGGGAACTAACCAAACAATCTAAGATGCATAAACATTTTGGCTGTAAAATCACTGTGGAATGTAAGGTGTATTACTTGGTAAACTGCTGCTTCTTTTTTTTTTTTTCATCAACTGTTTGTGTTTTTGCTCTGCCAGCTTCTTGTGTGGTTTTGCTTTTTATTTTTTCCTAGGCTTTGTGTACACTTTGAACAAATTTGAGAGCTCCTCTAGCACTGATGTTTAGAAGTGTTAACTACGCCCTGCAAAATGCTGTTTCCTGCACTATGGCAGTTAAATTTGCCCGCACACGCCCCACTCTTCAATTCTAGGGTTTATTTGTACTTTTTTTTTTTTTTTTGCGTTTTGGCCACAAGAACTGCTTCTGGAACTGTTCCAGTCCTTATACGTGGTTTAAAATGATTGAGTGTAGTTCAGGTGTTTGAACTTGTTCACATGCTTTTCAAACTGAAAAGTTGAACAGCCATTCTGTGGCAAAGATTATACCAAGGCATTTATAATTCCTTCTCTTCAGATGTCTCAAATGGGAGCCTGGCATTTGGTGCTCCAAGTGGTTTAATTTATTAACTTATTTATCGTGGTCATGTTCATTCAGAATAAATACACAGTAGCCTTAAACCTAGGGTCATCACACGGAGTATAAAATGATTTGTTTTTTCGGAGAGCTTTCTATTCCTCAACTTTCCACCAACAGGACCTATTGGGTCTATTTTAAAGGCTGCTTATTTTTTGAGTTATTGAGGTTTGGATTAAACCAATTAACTTTAAGGGAGGGCGGCACGGTGGTGTAGTGGTTAGCGCTGTCGCCTCACAGCAAGAAGGTCCGGGTTCGAGCCCCGTGGCTGGCGAGGGCCTTTCTGTGCGGAGTTTGCATGTTCTCCCCGTGTCCGCGTGGGTTTCCTCCGGGTGCTCCGGTTTCCCCCACAGTCCAAAGACATGCAGGTTAGGTTAACTGGTGACTCTAAATTGACCGTAGGTGTGAATGTGAGTGTGAATGGTTGTCTGTGTCTATGTGTCAGCCCTGTGATGACCTGGCGACTTGTCCAGGGTGTACCCCGCCTTTCGCCCGTAGTCAGCTGGGATAGGCTCCAGCTTGCCTGCGACCCTGTAGAAGGATAAAGTGGCTAGAGATAATGAGATGAGAACTTTAAGGGAACGATCAAATAGGCTAATAATCATAACTCAAAAATGCAGTATTTCCAGCTGTCTAACAAAATGCAAAAATCACAGACCCTATTTTGAGAACCTTTTATTTATTTATTTATTTATTTATTTACTTTTTTTAATTTTAATTTCCCCCTACTTTCTCCCCAGTTTTGTTACCTACCAATTCCTACCATCACATGCATTCTCTTATTCTGTGTTCACACTAATACCGGTACGAAAGTGGTATAACTGTACCGATACAAAGTATACCGGTACAGTTTAGTGCATCTGTCCACACTAGCGAGAAATGTTTGCGGTTTTCTTTCACGGTAGTTGAAATGCGCGTGCGCGAAATGTTTCCGTGGTTACCGAGTAACTTCCTTCCTGCAGATGAAACAACGTGTGTGTGCTTTTTGTTGTCAATGTACAGTCTGTATTTCTGGTGGTCATTTATTCAGTCGAATCGTATGAAACGCGCGAGGCAGTTGAGAAAGAAACAAACGAATCTCCGTTCTTCACTATTTTATTCAGCGAAGACATCGATTGGTGTGTGTGACTTTGCGCATGCGCATTATACAGTGGGGCAAAAAAGTATTTAGTCAGCCACCAATTGTGCAAGTTCTCCCACTTAAAAAGATGAGAGGCCTGTAATTTTCATCATAGGTACACTTCAACTATGAGAGACAGAATGGGGGAAAGAATCCAGGAAATCGCATTGTAGGATTTTTAATGAATTAATTGGTAAATTCCTCTGTAAAATAAGTATTTGGTCACCTACAAACAAGCAAGATTTCTGGCTCTCACAGACCTGTAACAACTTCTTTAAGAGGCTCCTCTGTCCTCCACTCGTTACCTGTATTAATGGCACCTGTTTGAACTCGTTATCAGTATAAAAGACACCTGTCCACAACCTCAAACAGTCACACTCCAAACTCCACTATGGCCAAGACCAAAGAGCTGTCAAAGGATACCAGAAACAAAATTGTAGACCTGCACCAGGCTGGGAAGACTGAATCTGCAATAGGTAAGCAGCTTGGTGTGAAGAAATCAACTGTGGGAGCAATTATTAGAAAATGGAAGACATACAAGACCACTGATAAACTCCCTCGATCTGGGGCTCCACGCAAGATCTCACCCCGTGGGGTCAAAATGATCACAAGAACAGTGAGCAAAAATCCCAGAACCACACGGGGGGACCTAGTGAATGACCTGCAGAGAGCTGGGACCAAAGTAACAAAGGCTACCATCAGTAACACACTACGCCGCCAGGGACTCAAATCCTGCAGTGCCAGACGTGTCCCCCTACTTAAGCCAGTACATGTCCAGGCCCGTCTGAAGTTTGCTAGAGAGCATTTGGATGATCCAGAAGAGGATTGGGAGAATGTCATATGGTCAGATGAAACCAAAATAGAACTTTTTGGTAAAAACTCAACTTGTCGTGTTTGGAGGAGAAAGAATGCTGAGTTGCATCCAAAGAACACCATACCTACTGTGAAGCATGGGGGTGGAAACATCATGCTTTGGGGCTGTTTTTCTGCAAAGGGACCAGGACGACTGATCCATGTAAAGGGAAGAATGAATGGGGCCATGTATCGTGAGATTTTGAGTGAAAACCTCCTTCCATCAGCAAGGGCATTGAAGATGAAATGTGGCTGGGTCTTTCAGCATGACAATGATCCCAAACACACCGCCCAGGCAACAAAGGAGTGGCTTCGTAAGAAGCATTTCAAGGTCCTGGAGTGGCCTAGCCAGTCTCCAGATCTCAACCCCATAGAAAATCTTTGGAGGGAGTTGAAAGTCCGTGTTGCCCAGTGACAGCCCCAAAACATCACTGCTCTAGAGGAGATCTGCATGGAGGAATGGGCCAAAATACCAGCAACAGTGTGTGAAAACCTTGTGAAGACTTACAGAAAATGTTTGACCTCTGTCATTGCCAACAAAGGGTATATAACAAAGTATTGAGATGAACTTTTGTTATTGACCAAATACTTATTTTCCACAATAATTTGCAAATAAATTCTTTAAAAATCAGACAATGTGATTTTCTAGATTTTTTTTTCTCATTCTGTCTCTCATAGTTGAAGTGTACCCATGATGAAAATTATAGGCCTCTCTCATCTTTGTAAGTGGGAGAACGTGCACAATTGGTGACTGACTAAATACTTTTTTGCCCCACTGTATTTGTATCGATACAGAGCCGCTTCATCTGTCCACGCTACAGCGAAGCGCTACAGTACTGATACTGTAACCGGTATGAAACCCATACATTTGTGGGTTTCATACCGATACAGTTATACTGCTACAGTACCGGTATAATTGCTAGTGTGGACAGGTGTTGCGGTACGAAAGTAGTTTCATATCAGTACAAAATCCCTAGTGTGGACAGGGTATTAGAGATGTGAAGTCAGCCAGAGCATTTTTTCCCAAACTGCTGCTCAGGCATCATCAGAGGGCAACTTAAAGCACTCTAAGGAAAAGTGGTATTTGTCCTCTTCTACATATATAAGCTCAGACAACCACAACTATCTAATACCACTCGCTGTGTCTCAATTCACAGCAGTCCACACTTATCCCCTTTGGACATTGTGTACAATTGTACACATTAAGTTCCACAGCGTGAAGTTCCATAGCATTTTTCCTTGTGTCCGAAGGGGATATAGTTGTTATTTTGAGTACATACAGCTCTAGAGAAAATTAAGAGACCACTTCAGTTGTTTCTTAAATGAGCATCTCTATGTATGGCAGCCATTTCATTCCATTGTCTGTGTTGTAATTCCAACATAAGCACACCTCATTTTACTTAATGAGGTACTGATTTGGTGATCACCTCGTTAAATCTTATTTAACGAGGAAAAGCATAAAAACCACTGCTGTGGTCATCACTATCCTCTTGCAATAGGACCAGTTTGGATGGCAAAAACAGTGCTAGTAGTACCTTTAAATTTAATTGGAATACAAAAAAATCTATTCATCAGGCCAAAAGAGTTTAAAAAAATTTGAGTGAGGAAAAAGAAGGGATCAGTTCTGGCTTTACTGGCAGAGCGATACAGTGAGGGTCAGGTTGCTTCCATCCTCAAAATTTCATAGATGGCAGTTCATAAGAACAAGATCAAGCAGCAGATATTGGTGACAAAGTTACAGACTGGCAGAGGGTGAAAACGACTCTCCACTGACCGGGATGATCAACTCCTTTGAATGTCACTCAACAACCATAGGATGACATGAAGTGACCTACACAAAGAATGGCAAATGGCAGCTGGGGTTAAGTGCACAGCAAGGACGGTTCAAAACGGGGCTCTGGGTGGGGCTGAGGTCATGCAAACCTAGAAAAAAGCCTTTCGTCAATGAGAAGTAAAGAAGAGCCAGGTTGAAGTTTGCTAAAGGATTGGACCATAGGGGACTGGAGTAAGGTAATCTTCGGAGTCCAATTTTCAGCATTTCCCCAATCACCTGGTCATCTAATGGTTAGACAGAGACATGAAGAGGCCTACAAGCCCCACAGTGTCTTGCATCCATTGTGAAATTTGACGGATGATTGGTGATCTGGGGGTGCTTCAGCAAGGCTGGAATGGGGCAGGTTGTTGTTTGTGAAGGACACAAGAATCAAGCCATGTACAAGGTTATCATGGAAGAAAACTTGCTTCCTTCTGCTGTGATAATATTCCTTAACTCTGAGGATTTTCCAGCAGGACAATGCTTCATGCTACATGGCCAGGTCAATCAAGGTGTGGATGGGGGACCACAAGATTGAGACCCAGTCATGGCCAGCCCAATCTCCAGACCTGAACCCCATTGACAACCTCTGGAATGTGATCAAGATGAACGGTTACAAGCCATCACACAAAGCTGAGCTGATTGAATTTTTGCACCAAGATGCATGAAAGCTGTAATTAAATGTCAGGGTTATTCCACCAAAAATTGATTTCTGAACTCATCCTATGTTCAAGCATTAGTATTGTGTTTAAAATTGAATATGATCTTGATTTCTATGCATTATTCAAGGTCTGAAAACACTTCTTCATCTTTTTTGTTATTTTGACCAGTTGTCATTTTCTGCAATTCAATGCTCCAAGTGACAATATTTTTATGTAGAATTTGGGGGAAATACTGTCGGGGGTTGATGGAATAAAACAAAAATGTTCATGTTCCTCAGACACACACCTATGAATAGTAAAACCAGATAAACTGATAATTTTGCAGTGGTCTCTTTAGTTTTATTTATTGATTTATTTATTTTCTTCCCAGAGGTGTAAGTGTGTTTACGTTGATAATTATGGCAACATGCAGCGAGTACCTGGATGGTGTACTCCTAAGTCAAAAAAATTGAGTGTGAAACCTTCGGTACTTCTCACCCTCAGTGGTCGCCGTCTTAGCTATGTAGCAGAAGTGGAGGGAAAGCCAAGCTATTTTCAGCCAGGGCACGTAATTTCCGATGCCAATGATGACGACATTCGTCGCGTGAAATAGGGAGCGCACACAAGCGAGGAAAATTTTAAAAACCATTTATTTTTAAGAGGTAAGGGAGGGGGGGAATAGGTAATTGCAATATTTGACTGCAATTATCACAATCATTATTTGGTAAGTGCACAACTTGCTGTGTTTGATTTGAGAAAACACCTATCCTGTCAAAATGCACACACTATGTAATTAAGTACTAATGGCCCTTTTCCCACTACCCTTTTTCAGCTCGCTTCAGCTCACTTCAGCCCGACACGGCTCGCGTTTCGACTACCTTAGAGCAGCACGACTCGGCTCACTTCAGCCCTGCTTAGCACCCAAAACTCGCACGGTTTTGGAGTGGGGCTGAAGCGAGCCAAACCGAGCTGAGTGAGGCTAGGGGCGTGAGGAGACACTCCCCTGTGCACTGATTGGTGAGGAGGAGTGTCTTCACACGCCCACACACGCCCCGCGAGCACGCTGGGATCTGTAAACATCGTAAACCCGGAAGAAGAAGAATTATGAATTACGAGAATTTCTGAAGCCTTATGCGCCTCGCCTCATCTATATGCTCTTGCCAGTATCTGTTGGCGTTGTCGGTGACAACAAGCCACAGCACCAAGACCAGCAACACTAACGACTCCATGTTTATTGTTTACTATCCGGGTCGTGAGACTACCGCTTAAAAGCTCACTGATGTCACTGTTTGCGCCACCTAACGACATCACGTGACATCCACCCACTTTCACTAACTCCACCCAATGTGTCCACCCACTTCCAGCCAGCACGGTTCAGCGCGGTTGTAGTCGAAATGCAACTCCAACAGCCCCACTCAGCTCGACTCAGCACGGCACGGCTCAGCCCGACTCAGCCGCGTTTGTAGTGGAAAAGCGGCATTAGTGTGCACAATGTACTCCTCACACTCAAGGATGGCTGTGTGGCATTGCAGAGGTGCTTAACAGTTTTTACTTTGAAAGCATAAAGAAAAGCTCACATTTTCAGCAAGAGCTTTAAATATTTTGCAACGAAACTTGCCTGGTAATTTGCTTTGCCCTGTAAGAATTATTTGGAAGCTTTGCCACTTGCTTGAGGGTTGTCTCTTGAGTAGGACCAGCAGAAGACGGTTTGTTTTTCCTCCAACTCCAGGACAAAACGTGCAATGTGATTTTTGTATGTTTTGGCGTATTCCTGAAATACTTTATCTTGCTGTGACAGTTTAGAGCTACATTACAGGTATTTAGAACGTGCTCCTATCCAGAGTGCTATACAATGAGCACACGTGCATTCAGGGCCTGGAGAGCAGTTGAGGCTTGGGTGCCATGCTCAAGGACACCTCAGCTGTGGATTTTCCTGCTAGTCCAGGGAATTGAACCAGCAACCCTTTGGGCCCAAGGCTGCTTCTCTAACCTTTAGGTCATGGCTGCCCCATAGCTAGTGTGTAATGTATTCATAACACACATGCTAGCCTATGCTTTTACATTTCACCACTCAGTTGGTCTGCATTTGTGGCCAGAAACACATTTTGTTTTTTTGTTTTTTTTTTTCCTTTTTCCATTTACGTCTTGCTTCATGTTTGTATTTGAACTGTGAAAATATCTGTGCATCAATAGAGAATCATTTCACAAAAAAAGACTCAAGATGTACCTTAGCATAATTTGTTTTTTCTCACCCCTAGGTGTATTTGCGTTTCTCACCTCTGCATGTTGTTTTGAAGTGCTTCAGTTATGAATGTGTTGTGTAAAGGCATGACCCCAGAAGTGTGACTCATTTAACTCCTGAATTTGTATGCAAAATGGGTTTAGTGAGTAAAGCATTTATTAAGCCACATGCTGCATTTTTCCTCAGGCCTCCAAGAAGTGGGGGCCGAGTATGCCTAATTGAAGTGTCCAGCCATCTTGGATGTGAGAGAGCTCAGTGGCGAACAGAAAACCGAAACTGCGTCATTGATTTATATTTGTGAGGATATAGTCAGATTTTTATCCTCTTCTTGAAAAACAAAAGGTTGGTGGCTTGTGGTTAAACTGCAGCACACTCTACACCATTCAGACAGTTCCTCTCGAATCCCTATCAACAGAGTGCAGAAAGGCTTCTTTAGCCCAGAAAGCTACTTGTTTCCTCCTTATAGCTACTCCTGCCTCAGCATTGGTATACTTTGTGGCTTGATGCCTTAGCCAGCATGGCTGCTGCGATGTTTGTGGTGAGGGGGTTTGAAAGTGAAAAACGATTGAAATATGGCATATGGCTTCTTTTTTTTTTTTAAACCGGGGGGAAAGTGGATAACGCAACGCTGTTTGTTACAGTCATTTAAAAACTCAACCCAACAGTTAGATCAATTAGTCATTTGGAAGTGTTCAAGAGAAGCAAAAGCTCTATCTGAAACAAAAGACAGCTGCCTCGATGGCTTTCCATCTCATGTCAGAAAGCTGTCTTATGAGGCAGCGCTGCAGTAACTCTGCAAGCTTGAGACAGGCTTCAAATGCAGCCATAAGTTACCACTTGGCCACATTGATGGGGATAGTGAGCATTTGCATCAAGTTCTTGGACAAAATGGAAAATAGGGTACATGTTGTGGCTACACCAGGTATTTCTTGCATTCTTGCTGCAGTTTTAGTTGCACTGGATTATAGGATATATAGGACGCTGAAGGATTCATGTCTGCTGCCTGCAAAAAATCCGCTAGAGGAAGGAACTCAGTAGGTTGTGTTCAATTTGATGCCTTCCTGTCTCTGAATACTGCCTGACATTTTGAACACGCGCGGTATCTCATTCGAATTTACTTGACGACTTAAAAACGGCAGCAATATAAAAATAATGTTGGCCTGTTTTGCGCTGCACCAATGTTATTGCTGTATTCTAATGCCTTGGTTATGATAGTCTTCACTGGAGATCACAGGGGAAAAGTTTGGTTTTTTGGGGGTTGTGATCAGTAAATCTGTTTTGAGGTGCAGGCAGTATGTGACAAATATTTAATACACCTTTACAAAGGTTCTCGTAGGTAATTAAATGCAGTGCAGGAAACAGGGCTGTCTAGTATACGAGCAGTGCAAAGCGCATTCTGATGGTTGCTATTTAAATCACGTATTTGCTAAAGAGTTTCCTATCAATCATATTTGCACCAAGTGAAACTATACACCCTCAACACAACCTCCCAACACCACTTGGGTTGTCACACATCAAGTGTTTTGCTGCTGGTTTCCGGCCTATTCATATCTCCTCTCTCTCTCTCTCTCTCTCTCTCTCTCTCTCTCTCTCTCTCTCTCTCTCTGTGTGTGTTTTCTTTTTGCCTGTTACTTACAATCCACTCAAATACAAAGTTCTTATCTACAAAAGATGCTTGTTTCGTGAAAATGTAATTACATGTTATTATCTAATGAGTGTGTGAGGTCACACAAGGTGTTGTGGTTGCTTTGAAATACCCATAAATACCTTTCTTCCCACATGTCTGTCTTGGTGAGGCAGTGTGTTTCAGGTAAGAGTGCGTGTGTGTGTGTGTGTGTATTTTAAGCATCTTTGAATTACACCTCTCAGAAAATCCAAACCCACATTTCCGTCAGTTACCTCATCACTTTATTTTTTGTTTGTTTGTTTCCAGATTCACATGCATTTCATTTTCACTATATATCATATATATTTTAAAAGCCCCCTGTCTTTTTATATGACTTGTAAATTTCCTGCAAAGATGACACTTTTTTTTTTTTTTACACTAAAAAATTTGCCAGAAAATCTCTAAACCTGCTTCTCGTCATGCTGACGTAGTGAAATTGCATCAGAAGTTATTTGTTCTTGTACCTAGAAAGTCCCCCCTGAATAATAGGTAAGAATTTAAGGATGTTTGTTCATTGCTGCAAGAAAACCATGACTTCTTCAAGACAGTGTGAAAAGCATCACTGTGACTAAATTGAGTCAGCTTGTTAACACACTGATGTCTAAGGAAACACTTGCGCAGTGTTCCTCAAATAAACACAAGCAGTGTTTTTCCAGGTGTGTAGGTGTAGTCCCCCCATTTTTATATCCTGTGTATCCAGTAACAAGACATTTTTACCTTGCATTTGGTTCTAAATTTAATAATTTAAGTTCAAAAAGTAAATCGACACCAATTAAACAAATGAGGTATAAATATAACATCGGTCCATTTATTTATTAAGGAAAATGATCTGATATTATATCAGTGAGTGGCAAAAATACGGGAGCCTTTGTTTTCAGTATCTGTTGTGACTCCCTTGTTCAACAATAACTGCAACTAAACGTTTATGGTAATTGTTGATCAGTCCTGCACATCAGTTTGGAGGAATTTTAGCCCATTGCTCTGTACAGAACAGAATGTTGGTGGATTTCCTCACGTGAACTGTTTTCACAACATTTCTATTGGATTAAGGTCAGGACTTTCACTTGGCCATTCCAAAACATTAATTTTATTACTTTTAACCATTCTTTAATAGGACGACTTGTATGCTAAGGGTCATTGTCCTGCTGCATAAGGGCCCGGTCCGACAACACCGAGAACTATATACCATCCATCCATTATCTGTAACCACTTATCCTGTGCAGGGGTTGCAGGCAAGCTGGAGCCTATCCCAGCTGACTACGGGCGAAAGGCGGGGTACACCCTGGACAAGTCGCCAGGTTATCGCAGGGCTGACACATAGACACAGACAACCATTCACACTCACATTCACACCTACGGTCAATTTAGAGCCACCAATTAACCTAACCTGCATGTGTTTGGACTGTGGGGGAAACCGGAGCACCCGGAGGAAACCCACACAGACACGGGGAGAAACTCCACACAGAAAGAAAGACCCTTGTTGGCCGCTGGGCTCGAGCCTTCTTGTTGTGAGGCAACAGTGCTAACCACTACACCACCGTGCCACAACTATATACCTATAACTACAACTATGACTGTACCGCTGCCTGAATTTAGTTCCAGTCTGGAGCAGTTACACCACAACTATAATCCCGACTATAATCTTGGTTGGCCTTGCCACTTGGGTAAATAAATGCATGCAATTTAGGAAAAGTCATAGAAGTTTTTTCCAAGTAGTAGCATGTTATTCCGGGTCATACTGCACAGCTTAGACTAGAAAACAACCCATGCACACACACTGGTAGTTGATAAAATACAGATAGGTCACGGACTACGGAAATATAATAAAAAAGGATAAAAATACAGCGTGGATACGGATTTTAATACGGCTGCATCACGGATGCTAGTAATTTACAGATTGGTCACAGACGTTTCAGTATATTACAGATTGGTTAGCGATTTCATGATGCATCACAGATAAATTAAGACGTGTAAAGGCCCGGTCACACTGCCCGAACTTTGCTGGAGCGTTCCTGGAGCGGTGAAAAAAATTCATCACCGCTCGTAACCGTTCACCACCGTTTAACAAAAGTTGGCCCCCGTTAAAGCAACGCCGTATACGCTCGGCCACCGCTGATGTTTCTCGAGGGGCCCTCCTACCACTCCGAAAGTTTTGAGCTGCACAAAATATTGCGAGCGGTGAGGCAGGGGCAATTTTCCGCCCCGGCAAAGTTCACCCCCGCTCCACCAACGCCCAGTCAAAGTTTGGCACCGCTAGACGCAAGTTCGTGGACGCTTGGGTCCGCTAGGCCAACGCAGAAATCTTGAACGCTGGACCACCGCTGCTTCGCCAGCATTGCCTGGGCGGCGATTAAACGTTGCACAAACTTCGGTGGAGCGGTTGTAAGCGTTTTACGAGCAGACACGGGGTTGCTGGAACGGTGTCGGGCGTTGAAGCAGCTATCCATGGCGGCGATGAACTTTGGTTTGGCGTTGGTATAGAGGTGTCGGAGCGGGACCAGAATTTGGCTATAAATACGGGGAGAAATGGACCAGGAGCTCATTTGGAATCGAGCTGCCGTTGAGTTCAGACCTCATCTATATCGAATTTGCTCAAAGTTACAGTAAAACTGTATCACCATGGATGCTGAGAGACTTGCTATAATTGGTGCACTAGTCCAGCAGCAGAATCAGAACCTCCTCAGATTGCAACAAGCTGTTGACAGAAGGAGAAGAGAGAGAAGAAGGAGAGACAGAGTTGTGTGGGTCAGACAGTGGATATTGAGAAGGCCTGAACATGGACTGTATGACAAGCTGATGGTGGAGCTTCTATCAAAAATCTATCAGAACTTGTATCAAAATGATCCGTTCAGCTCCGTAGTCACAAGCGGTATGCCGCTAAACCAACTTTATACCCCCGCCGAGCCAAAGCCCGCATGCGCAGAACGCCGCTATACCAACGCTCGCGTCACCGCTAAACCAACGCTCGCTACCGCTCACTACCACTAAACCAACGCTAAAGCAACGCCGGCTTCAGCGGTGCACCGCTAAGCCGACGCCCGTGTTTTTGATTTTTTTCCCATTTTGTGTGCGGTGACGAGCGTTGTCAAAATTCGGCCCCCCCCCCCCCCCCCCCCACCGTTCAAGGAACGCTCCAGCAAAGTTCGGGCGGTGTGACCGGGCTATAAAACAAATGTTTGGACTGCTGATGTTCATAATATAAATGCAGGCAAGATATTTAATGTTTACTTTTACTATTGATATTTCATGGAAAATATCACATAACCATGAATAAAAGCTCCATACTTTTGTATTATATTTTTTTTATTTTCCGTGAATCTGTATTCTGTGACCTCATGATGCAACAAGGATGCACAAAGATGCCCGGGGAAAAATAGTGCATGCTTAGACAATGTCACATGTAAAGAATTACCTGATCGGTCAGATGTTTAATCGGATCAGGTCCAGGCCTGGAAAATCACTCCAAAAGCCATCTCACTGATATGGATAAACCCAGGCCTGGGCTATAGGTATTGTCATCAGTCTGGTGTGACCACCAACCACATAAACTGCAGGGAACCGATTTATTTATAGTTGTACTTATTGATATTGTGGGATGAGGCTCTAACCCACTTTCTCTTGAGATTCAGTTCACAGACCGATATCCTGACATTTTCCTTTAGAATTTGCTGGAATAATTCAGAATTCATTGTTCCATCAACGATGGCAAGTCATCCTGGCCCAGATGCAGTAAAACGGGCTCAAATCATGATACTACCACCACCATGTTTCACAGATGGGAAAAGGGTCTTATGTCGGAATGCAGTCCCCCCCCCAGCAGCAGTCTTCTCATTTAACTTATCCTGTCCAGGGGTTGGGGGCAAGCTGGAGCCTATCCCAGCTGACTATGGGCGAGAGGCGGGGTACACCCTGGACAAGTCACCAGATCATCACAGGGCTGATACACAGAGACAACCATTCACACCTACGATCAATTTAGAGCCACCAATTAGCTTAACCCACATGTCTTTGAACTGTGGAGGAAACCAGAACACCCGGAGGAAACCCACTCAGACACGGGGAGAACATGCAAACTCCACACAAAAACCCCTGTCAGCCACTGGACTTGAACCCAGAACCTTCTTGCTGTGAGGCAACAGTGCTAACCACTACACCACCGTGCCACCCATATTGGATCATTTTCCTTAAGTAAATTACCAAGTATAATAATTTTGTCTTGTTTATTTCAATGGGTTCTCTTTATCTGCTTTTAGGACTTGTGTGAAAATCTGATTGTGTTCGGTCACATACACAGATCAGCCATAATATTATGACCACTGACAGATGACGGGACATTTGATTATCTCGTTCCAATAACACCTGTCAAGGGGTGGAATATATTGGGCAGCAAGAGAACAATCAGCTCTTAAAGTTGATGTGCTGGAAGCAGGAAAAATGGGCAAGTGTAAGGATCTGAGTGACTTTGACAAGGACCAAATTGTGATGGCTAGATGACTGGGTCTAAGCATCTCCAAAATGGCACATCTTCTGGGGTGTTCCTGGTATGCAGGGGTTAGTACTGAACAAAGGTGGTCCAAGGAAGGACAACTAGTGAACCGGTGACAGGGTCATGGGTGTCGAAGGCTCACTGATTCGAATGGGGCACGAAGGCTAGCCCATATGGTCCAATCCCACAGAAGAGCTATGGACCCTTTTCAGTCACGTGACCTTCGTAAACGCAACCGCCATTTTGGACATGTAGTGGACTTCGGCTCAAATCGGTTTGAATGCGAGGAAGGCGACAAACATAAAAGAAAAAGGAGCGAGATGCAGAAAACTGTATTTACTAGTTTACTGTAATTATGATCTGGCAGTTATTTACACCGGATCCAGTGTAAATAGCTGCTGGAGCCAACGTCCGGCCAGGCCGTGAGCGAGCGCGCGCCGGCTCCGCGGCCGCCGGCCCCGGCCGGGCCACGAGCGAGCGCGCTCCGGAACCTCGGACGTTGGCTCCGGCGGCTATTTACACTGGATCCGGTGTAAATAGCTGCCAGATCATAATTACAGTAAACTAGAATGGAATGTTAACAGCAATGTAATGCCTTTTCTGGCTAATTTTATTCGTCTTACCTCCAACAAAGTGGTCACTACACAAGCGTTGGTATGCCGCTATCCATCTTCTCCGTCGGTCAGCATCTACCGGGATCCGATAAAATGATAACCCTTGCCTTGTTTGTTGATGGTTACTACATCCAGGTGCACAACAACATAGTGGCATGATGGAAGTCTTGCTGAAAATAAACACTTTCTTTGCTGCCGTTCCTCAATGCTGGCTGTGGTAAACTACTGGTAGTACATGTCCAAAATGGCGGCCGCGTTTGTCGTGACGTCACGTGAAAAGGGTCCATAGTAGCGCAAACTGCTGAAAAAGTTAATGCGGACACCTTTGTTTTAGCCAGCATAACTTTTTTTTCAGCAGTTTGTACTACAGTATAGTACTAGTATAGTATTCTCCTTTAATTGACTTGAATCATTAAATCTGTACAAGTCATTGAGACTTTTTAAAGCAGTGAATAAAACACTTTGAGGCATGCTGCTGTTGTAGAAAAATAATCCTGTCACAAGATTATAGAAGTTGATTTATTTTCCAATGGACATTTTATTCCTCTTGTACCACAGTAATTTATAGAATTTAATTATTGAATTATTTATTAAAATATGACCCATCAAACTTTGTCATTTCTAGCTAAATTCACTGTTGTGGAGAATTCATGAAACATGTTGGTTTGTTTCGTATTAGCGTGTCTTTTTCTGTCTTGAAGTTGAAAAGAAAAGAAAGAAAAAGATAGTGCTTTACCTTTGACTGTTATGAAACTTTGACACTGGAGACTCCTTCCAAAAGTCAACATTTCGTCACAGAAAACATCACCATATCAGTGATTTATGTGCAGGTTTTTTTTTTTTAAATAATAAATGTTGCAGGCGGCACGGTGGTGTAGTGGTTAGCGCTGTTGCCTCACAGCAAGAAGGTCCGGGTTCGAGCCCCGTGGCTGGCGAGAGCCTTTCTGTGCGGAGTTTGCATGTTCTCCCCGTGTCCGCGTGAGTTTCCTCCGGGTGCTCCGGTTTCCCCCACAGTCCAAAGACATGCAGGTTAGGTTAACTGGTGACTCTAAATTGACCGTAGGTGTGAATGTGAGTGTGAATGGTTGTCTGTGTCTATGTGTCAGCCCTGTGATGACCTGGCGACTTGTCCAGGGTGTACCCCGCCTTTCGCCCATAGTCAGCTGGGATAGGCTCCAGCTTGCCTGCGACCCTGTAGAACAGGATAAAGCGGCTAGAGATAATGAGATGAGATAAAATGTTGCACATCCCCCCGACTATATACTGTTTCTATAGAAATGATGTTTTAATATAAATCTTGTGGCCAGAAGTACTGTGAGTGATGCTGTTAGAAATAATCAACACGTTCTGACTAATCGGAGTTGATGGCTGTGTCTGAAAACGTTTGTTCTTGCTGAAAATGCGGATGTGTAGTGAAAGTGTGCTTTTACTGCCTGCGCCTTCTCGCTGTGGGGTGCAGTATGATGCTGGATGTCGGTCTCCACCCCATACTATATGGATTATACAAAGTGTATCGTCTGATAGGGAAAGTAAATTTAGTTGTGCATATTCTATTCCATGAAGGAGAGAAACGAAACACGACGGAAGCTGAAAGTCTCTTGTGATGAGGGTTTATGGGTAAGCGTCAGAGCCACCCACCTCCATCACTATGCTTAATCTAGATTAGATTAGATTCACTTTATTCATCCCACATCGGGGAAATTCACGTGTTACAGTTGCAAGAAAATGTCAAACAGATAACAAATAAAACTGAAATAAAAATTAGACAAACGAAGGATTAAATACAGAGGGCTATTTGCATTATCTACCGTGAAAAAGTATAGAAAAAAATTGCCTTATTGAGAGGCTCGGAAAAATTGCACATTACAGGTAGACTGTGTGTGTGTGCGTGTGTGTGTATAAAGTATGTATAAAAATAGTTTAGGGCCTATATTATTGCACATAATTGCATCGATGAGAGATGGCAGAGGTAGTAGTGGTGAAGTAGTGCAAATTAAACGACAAACAGGTTATTGGTGCTACGTTACAAGTTGTGGATGTTATACAGTCTGACAGCAGCAGGTATGAATGACCTGTGGCATCTCTCCTTCTTACACTGTGGGTGTAGCAGTCTACTACTAAAAGAGCTGCTTAAAGGAACAGTCCACCGTACTTCCATAATGAAATATCTGAATTGAGACGAGCTGCTCCGTACCTCTCCGAGCTTTGCGCGACCTCCCAGTCAGTCAGATGCGCTGTCACTCCTGTTAGCAATGTAGCTAGGCTCAGTATGGCCAATGGTATTTTTTGGGGCTGTAGTTAGATGCGACCAAACTCTTCCGCGTTTTTCCTGTTTACATAGGTTTATATGACCAGTGACATGAAACAAGTTCATTTACACAAATTGAAACGTGGCGATTTTCTATGCTATGGAAAGTCCGCACTATAATGACAGGCGTACTAACACCTTCTGCGCGCTTCGGCAGCGCATTGATATCTGAGCTCCGTATCAATGCGCTGCCGAAGCGCGCAGAAGGTGTTAGTACACCTGTCATTATACTGCGCACTTTCCATAGCATAGAAAATCGCTACGTTTCAATTTGTGTAACTGAACTTGTTTCATATCACTGGTCATATAAACCTATGTAAACAGGAAAAACGCGGAAGAGTTTGGTCGCATCTAACTACAGCCCCAAAAAATACCATTGGCCATGCTGAGCCTAGCTACATTGCTAACAGGAGTGACAGCGCGTCTGACTGCGTCTGACTGACTGGGAGGTCGCGCCAAGCTCGGAGAGGTACGGAGCAGCTCGTCTCAATTCAGATAAGAGCATATTTCATAATGGAAGTACGGTGGACTGTTCCTTTAAAGCCCCCACAGCCTCATGTAGGGGGTGAGAGGGGTTATCCATGATAGAGGTCAGCTTGGCTAACATCCTCCTCTCACCCACCTCCTCAATGGAGTCCAGAGGACAGTCCAAGACTGAGCCAGCCCTTCTGACCAGTTTACCACTTCTACCTTACACGTATGAATAATAGTGTCATCAAGCAGAGGTAGTGGTCATGTGGAAGACCAGGTTTCGATTCCCAGATGGGGAGACTTTGGTTTAGGGGGAAGTGGTAAAGGCTCAATGGTTAAGGCTTTGGGCTGCTGTTTGGAAGGTTGAGAGTTTAAATCCTAGCAACACCAGTTTGGCACTGTTGGGCCCTTGAGTAACGCCCTGAATCTCTTGATTGTCGTTATATCCCGTCTCAGTTGCATGGTGTTAACCAAATGAGTAAATGTGAAATATAAATGTGTCACACGCTACGTTCACACTGCAAGGCTTAATGCTCAATTCCGATTTTTTTGTGAAATCCGATTTTTTTGTGAGGTCGTTCACATTAACAAATATATGCGACTTGTATGTGATCCTCAGTATGAACGAAAAGCGACCTAAAAGTGTTCCGCATGCGCATTGCAGGATACGACGACGTCACACGCAGTGAGCATGGCCAGTGTTTACGGAAGTAAAACCGCCCGGTTGCGGTATGACCCATCCAATCTAGCTTGAATAGCTGCATCCCCCCAAATAGAAATCAGCTCCCTAACCTCTGCGTCCTTCCATTGAGAAGATTCAGAACCTTCACAGCCTGAAGCGTCCCTCGCATTGATGTCATGCGCAGGGGCGCAGATACGTTTTTTGAACTGGGAGGGACACAAAACTGGGGGGGACAAAGCTGCCAGCAAACCAACCCCAACCCCGATATGCCTGTCAAACTTGTTGTTAGTAACCATAGCAACCAAGCTCGAGCTCGCAACCTGTGCAGTCTGCGCAGCTCAACTAACCGAATATCAGTCTTTGTTTTATGTGAGTTGTTGCAACTATGTATACACTGCCGTGCACCTCAATAAACCGAATGGTAATTAGTCTTTTGATTTTTCCGTGAGGTTTGCCTTATACAAAGAAAGACAGCATAGACGTTTTTTCCTCCCTATAAGTGGGGGGGACCGAACGAGGTGAATTTAAATCTGGGTGGGACGAGTCCCCCCCTCTATCTGCGCCCGTGATTATGCGCCATGTTGTTGTAACTTTTTTTGAGAGACCCGCCGCCTACTTCAGCGCAGAATAGTGACGTTTGTGGCTTGTTGATGACGTGTAAGTCGGATGAATGCAACCTGGCGGTTCAGACTGAAGTCGCATATGAAAAGAGCGGATAGGGATCGGAATTAGGACCACATATCCAAACGGCCTGGGTCGGATCTGAAAAAATCGGATCTGTGTCGTTCATATTGTCAATAAAAGATCGGATACAGGTCACATATGGGCGAAAAGATCGGATTTGAGTCACTTCAGCCTGCAGTGTGAACGTAGCCGCTCATTCCCCTCCTTCAGTGAACAGTGGTTATGTACACAGCCCTGAAGTTATACAGCACATCACTTAGACCAACTAAAACAGAGGCTTTTTGGAGAAAGTTTTATGTTAGAAATTGTGTTTGGGATGACATGCATGCTCAATATATTTCCCACCTCAACACACTCGTGAGAAAAGTGCATCCTAGTGTTTACGTACATGTTTTGCATGAAGATTTTTCTGTCCTCCAGTGACCCACTGTGTGTGTACGGTTTGTTTTACAGGTCCGCTGTTTAAAAGGGCAGAGGGGCTTACCCGACCGCACCAATTTTGATAGGATCCACATCGTCAATCACTACGGAGGGGACGACGAGTCGTACCAGTCCTCGGATGAAGACGGCGTGAAGCCACCGCTTAACGTAACCCCCCTTCAAGGTGGCGGCCGCATCAAACTCCACCCCCAGCTGGGAGACACGGACAGCGAAGCCGATGAGGACGGAGAGAGTCTGAGGCTCATGGTGCCTTCCACCAGCAAGAGCACCACTGTGTGACCATCGATACCAACACACCAGACTGCAACCTGCGGAGAAGTCGTGCCTGAGAGTTCATAGCTGCATCCAGATCTGAAACTGCCATCTGCTTCTGTGCAAGTAGAAATTCTGAAATCTTCTTTACAAACCAGGAATCGGGATTTTGATTCACATCTGCCTTCTCCATTTTGTTTTTGCCAAAATGAGCCAGATGTTTATATTGGAACTTGCCTTTGAATTTTGGCAAGAAAGTCAGTGGCTTGTTGTGCTTTTTAAAGCCACACTGGACAGGAGTAAATACTGAAAGTCTCTAAGAATACACAGATTTTTCATCACACGTCACTCTACCAGAGATGAACCGACTTGTGCGGTATAGTATTTTATGATAACGCTTCATTCTTCTAATTTTTATTTTTTTATTTTTTAAAGAATAATCAAAATCCCACGGTGTGCAATCGTGGGTGTCGGTCACGTTGAGGGGAAACATTAAAGGTTTAGGAACACTATTGTTCAGATGAACATAAAACAAGCCTGCAAATAAAAACGAATTAGTGTCATATCTGCAACAAAAACTTTTTTTTTTTTTTAAACATAGCATGCGGTATATCTAATTACCTTTGACTTTATGTAAAAGCAGCTTGTCAAAGATGTCACATCTGTGTGTGTGTGTGTATATATATGTACATGGGTTTTTTTTGTTTGCTTTTTTTTTTTTTTTAAATCTCCTTTTTGACTTGAAAGTATGTATGTAATGAGTTTCATATCCTGGATGTACAGTGTACACTTCAGTAAAAAGGGACTTAATCACTGCTTTTGGGAAACGATTGAATGCAACCCCGTGCTTACTTCTATGTTCTCACTGTACTGTATCCAACTCCTGATTTATAACATGGTTCTTATTATCAAAATATGACAAGTTATTGTTCAGTTGCCTGGAAAGAAATTATCGTTTTCATCATCAATGTTTTTTTAAGCATGTTTGAAAAGCGCATGTACCACATTTTAGAGCAGTTTCACAAAAGGCAAATACAAACCAAGCAGAAGACTCTAAAGTCATCATAGGAGTATTTCTGTTATTGACACCTCATTCATGTTCAGCACATATGTTTGCACAGAACATACAGCGAGTTCCAGAAGTACTGGATGCTGACACTGATGGTCGTTTTGGATCTAGCACTGCATTAAAGATGCTCGTAATTAATGCTGGATTGACCATCAGTTAATCAAATGCACGGTGTGGTTTTTGTTACACGCCCTCAGTTTCTGACCATGGCCTGTTTTCATATTGGTTGTGTACAATGAAATTCTCAAGTGTGGATATGGAACTTTTAAACCTTTTTAGTTCTGATAAAACTGTTTTTCCCAGCCAGGATAAAATAGACTAGCGTCCTGTATAATGAAGTGCCACCCAGTTACCGTATGGCTGTTTTGCTGTACAGTGTTTTCTGTTCATCTTAGAAATTGTTCTGCTGCTACTCTGGGTGAAGAAGTAAATCAGATTTCCATGCTCCTGCCATAACACTAATGTCCATCATGGATTGTTGTTCTGTTTTTTTTTTTTTGGTTTGTTTTTGTGTTTTTTAATTTTTATTTTTATTTAAATTACCAATCCACACCATACCCATTCTAAACCTGACTGCCTTCTTATAGCACTTTGCTTTAGCGAGTTACAACCCTTGCATTTTGGTTCTCAAGACCTGTTGTGCTTTTGATATAGTTGTAAAAACAAAGATTCTGCAAATGTTTATCCTGCATGTGGTGAGTTCTCACATCACTACTTACACTAGTGGGATTTTTATTTTTTTTTTCTTCGTCATGCAATAAACATGATTCTGGCAAGCCTTTTATGTCTGTATTATGACAGGTTGTACTAGTCCCAACAGTTTATTGCAAAATTTTTTTTACAGTGTTAAAGATACCCAGTAACCCATTACAGTACACCTGTATGAAACTGGAAAATGAGTTCTGAAATAATTTGTAGAAGTGGTTTCTGCGACGACACCTTTTTTCAGTATGTAAAAATGCTCTATGGTTTCCAAGTCGCTAATCCAAATTGGCTGAATACACAATCTAATCCAATACATCTAATCCTAAAGTAAACAATGATGGATAAATAAATCAAACCACAATGGTGTTTGACAATTCCATAGGAATTAATGATCGCTATCATTCTAATCTAATCCTGTAGTGTCTCGTAATGTCTATCAGTTGCTTATGGCTTTCACCCTGACAGCAGAATGAACCAATAACCCATAACCTTGAGAACAACTGTTTAGGAGAATACCCAGCTGCTAATATGAAGATTATGAAATGAGTCATGTTTCGGCTGGGTGGTCCATGTTATTCAAATACTTATGATACTGTACAGGCATTTAAACCTTCAAGGAATACATCTGTCTAAAAGTGAAACAAATGCCTTTTTTTTTTTTTTTTAGGTGAACAAAAGTAGGCTGAACAGTGTACAAAATGTGCTTGAATGGCCAAGTTCTGAATCTTAAATTCGTGATGAACCTACAGTGAAAAGTTTGGACACCACCTAATTAAATGTTTTTCTTTATTTTTACTCAATAAAAGTCACTTCGTGTCTTAAAGTAATGATGGATGTCGTTTCTCTTTACTTAGTTGAGCGTTTTTTGACATAATATGGATTATTACAGTTGTGGAATAGAGCTATTTACTGTATTTTTATTGTTTACCGTTTATTTGATCTCAAACGCATTAAGAAGCCAAGAAATTGCAGTAATTAACTTTTGACGAGGTACACCAGTTAATTGAAAAGCATTCCAGGTGACGACCTCATGAAGCTGGTTGTTAAGATACTGCCAATAGCGTACAAAGCGTCGTCAAGATAAACGGTGGCGAATTTGAAGAATCTCAAATACGAACCGTGTTTTGTTTACCACATAATCCTATTTTTGTTCCATATGTTATTTCATCATTTTGATTTCTTCAGTATTGTTCGATACTATAGAAAATGGTCAAAATGTAGAAAAACTTATGAGTAGGGGTGTCCAAACTTTTGACTGGTCCTGTATTTAAAATGAAATATCGCATTGTTGCAAAGAAAGGTGCCACAATCAAACTTTTTATTGCACATGGCTTTAAGAATTTTGTTAGTGTCCCAACGCACTGTCATGGAAACATTTTCCACTATCAAGAATGTTACACATAATAAGCATTGTTCATTATTGTTAAAGAAATAATAACCCTATATAACATTTTCTGTTAACATTTTCAAATAAAGATCATTTTAGCGATGCCTTGTGTAACAAGTAAAGCACACTGGGAAACGCTGTTACAGGAAAATAATCAGTGACAGGGTAGTATGATGTTATTACCACCCCGAAGTTGATTATTTTCCTATAATAGTGTGTCCCAAAATGGTTTAATCTTCTACCACCACAGCAACTTGCCGACAATTGCAAAAAAATGTATATTTATTTGTTAAATAATGGCATTTTGTACCATTTGTAGAATTTGTTAATGAAGTTTTAACATTTAATGTGGAACATCCGAGAAACAAGTCATCACTTGCATTATAGCAGCTATGAATGACCGTTTCCTTGCCTTTTTCTTGGAGTTAATAAAACAAATAAAATGCAGCTGGTCATGTTAGCAATAATCCACAGTCTTCTGTCCTGAAGCCTTTCCTCTGTCGGGAAACATCACAGCTTTTACAAAGTACTGACACTGAAGTCTACTTCTGTATGTTACATAAACATAATCTTCTTATAGACAGCTTCACTAACAATTTTACATTTTTCTTTGTGAAATAAATTTAAAATCCATTTATTTTTAGATTATGTGGAGTGTCTGCCATACAATTGTTACTATAGAAAGAATGACAGAGTGAGCACATTAATGTAAAACTGTGATCTGTCTTGCAGCTGGAACTTCTGTCAGAGCTGCTGTTATGTCAGAAATTATGACATGAATGAATGGAATTGACTGTCGCACTGTTGGAAAATAAATCTTCAAAAGGGTGGTGTGATGTGGGGTAGAGTTTAAGGTTCTAGAATGTCCATGAGACAAATTAGTTCCTGTTATAACAAACCTTATAGTGGCAATAAAGAGTTGTTCCCTATTTTCACTCTCGTAAGTTAATAAGACAACCATGGAAGTCCTTGAGAATGAGCTGTAACTATAGAAACCTTAAGTATTAAAAGGATTGCATTAATATAAACCTGTGATTTGACTCCACTTGAATACTAACAGTAGGTTCTTTATCAAGTCATACTAAAGCAGCGGCTACAATTATCGACACCATAACCATCTTCTGGCCATAGAAAAGACTTTCACTAAGTAAATTGCGTATGATTAATTACTCAAACTTCCACTGGGGGAAAAAAAAAGTTGATTCTTGATTACCTGGCGTATCAGATCACGTGACACTGTTCCACAATTATCGACATCAAGATGATTATAATTTAAAAAAAAATAATCGGTATGTGGTATTAACAAAACAGTTTTTATTTAAATTTAGTTTTACATAGACCTATTTAGTAGAAAATATCTTTTATGTAAATATATGGGTGTCGGTGCTTACGTAAACGAGGAAGTAATTCTAATGTTTGTAAACAAATGAACTGATAATGTTTAACCTATGTCAGAAAATCTTTTTGTTCCACTTTCTACCCACTTTAAGTACTTTCATAGATCACATTTTGTTAATCATTCGTTGTTTATATTAATTTCTAGTTTTGTAGTTTACCAATAAATGTCAACAGGCAATTGACATTGTAACCCCATGAAATTCCAGGTCAAAGGTCACGTCATTCCTCGAACCAAAATATAAAATGTCTACTGATGATGTAATATGTGGTAGATATTTACAACAAACTGCAAAAAAAATCTGAATGGAATAGAAAAATCTGAATATTTCAAGCATGTAATTTTTTTTATATACTAGGAATTTCATTCTGGTCTAATTCTATTTATTGCAATAGGATTCCAAAATACTCTATAATCAACAATGTTATACAAAGATTGATACATAACAGTTGTAAATGTCACTTAATTCCACAGGGTGTCTATAATCAAAGAAAGAAAGCACAACTTTATTCATCACACATTTGTGAAATTTCCTCTCTGCATTTAACCCATCTGAAGCAGTGAACACACACATGCACGCACACGTGAGCAATGAGCGCGCACACACACACATACCCAGAGCAGTGGGCAGCCATGCTAACAGCGCCCAGGGAGCAGTTGGGAGTTCGGTGCCTCGCTCAAGGGCACCCGTCCCATATTAACCTAACCGCATGTCCTTGGATTGTGGGGGAAACCCACGCAGACATGGGGAGAACATGCAAACTCCACACAGAAAGGCCCTTGCCGGCCGCTGGGTTCAAACCCAGAACCTTCTTGTCGTGAGGCGACCGTGCTAACCACTACACCACCGTGCTGCCCAATGGTGGGCACCAGTGAAAGTGATCATTATCATCAACACCTCACGTTACTTCTCAAACGTGCGTTTAGATATTAAATGGCGACTGTTAAATGAAAGAGCAAGAAACAAAGTAGGTTTCGACAAGGATATCATGAAATATTGGTGAAGTTGATAAATGTCAGAGTGCAGGCACTTATGGATGTATGCGCAGGAGAGAGCGGGGTGCAAACTGGTAAAGCCAAATCATGAGACAGAAAGCGTAGTCAGGGAGCAGGCAAGGGTCGGTCAATCAGTCAACAGAGCAATGGAGGGTCAGGAATATAAGAGGCAGGCAGAGAATGAAAGGCTTGGTATGAACTGGAGAAACACAATGATACGTTGCACTGAAGGTGTGTGAGTGAGGAGCTTAAGTAGTGTGACTGGTGATTAGTGGAAGGAACGACAGCTGATGTTAATAGGCCAGTGACAGGGGGCACTGTGCTCTTTGGGAGTTGTAGTTCTGAGTGTCCATGTTTGTCTGGCTAGTGCTGTCGTTCTCAATGACATTACTGACAGGACCCCCCCGAGGAGCTCCCTCTGGGAGCTAGATTTTTCCTGGGGCACCCTCTACCTCTAGGTGCAGGTTTGTCAGGGTGTTTTGCATGAAACTCCTGTTTCAGCAAAAGGTCCAGAATGTCCTTGGCTCCCACCCAGTTTTGTTCCTCAGGTCCATAGCCCTCCCAGTCTACCAGGTATTCAACTTGATAACTTCTGCGTCTCGAATCAAGTATTCTGTTCACCTGGTAGATGGGTTCACCTTCTCGGTTGAGTGCTGGGTATTTTTGGACCGGGGTGTTCTCGGCAAAAGGGCCCAGAATGGCAGGTTTCAGACTGCAAACATGGAACATGGGGGATATCCTGCTGTGAGGGGGAAGTTCTAGTCTGTATGATACATCGTTGATGTGCCAAAGTACCTTGAATGGTCCGATGTACCATGGCTGTAGTTTTCGACAGGTATTGGGTTCCCTGAGGTTCCTTGTGGACACCCATACCCTGTCGCCAGGAGAGAAATCTGGATTGTCACCCCTATGTTTGTCTGCATATTCTTTATACTTGGCATTAACGGTTTCAACGCGTTGGTGTACCTCCTGCCATATTGCTTGGCTATGGGAAAACCAGTCCTCAGCTGCTTGTATTGGTGCGTCATCCCAAGGAAATAGGGGCGGCTGGTAGCTGAGTATGCACTGAAAAGGTGTTAGTTGAGTTAGTTAGGTGTGAATTGAGACCAGTCCCCCTGGTTCCTCATACAGAAGATTCTCAAAAAACATCCGATTTCTTGGTTGCCCTGTTCCACTTGACCATTGGATTGTGGGTGATAACCCGATGTGAGACTTACTGACACCCCTAATCATTCCATGAAGCAAGACCAAAACTGTGAGATGAACTGGGGGCCCCGGTCACTGACTATGTCCTCTGGGATGCCATAGTACCTGAATACCTGTTGGAATAATAATTCTGCTGTTTGGAAAGCTGGAGGGATGCCGGGTAATGGGAGGAGTTTTAGTACTTTGGAGAACCTGCCAATTGATACCATGATGGTGGTGTTGCCTTGGGGGGGAGGTCTGTAATGAAGTCAATGGCTAGGTGGGACCAGGGTCTTTGAGGTATCAGGAGTGGACACAGTTTGCCAGCAGGAGGGGTTCTGTGAACTTTTGCTTGGGCACACTTGGAGCAGGAGGTGATGAACTGGTTAATTTCTGTGAGCATATTCTCCTACCAGTACTTGTTCTTGAGCATTTGATGTGTTCATTGGCTGCCAGGATGTCCCGTGGCGGGAGATGTGCAAGTGACGAGTCGACCTTGGAGATGTTTCGGGACATAAAGAAGGCCTGGCGGAAGATGGATAGGGCTTGTCTGTGGTTGGGAGTTCTTTATTTCTTGGTCCAGGTCCCAGCTGATAGATTGGACAAAGGAGTTGGATGGAAGAATGGAGTGAGTGATGGAATCTTGATGTAACGAGTTGAAGATATGGGATAGGGCATCTGCCTTGATGTTCTTTGAACCGGGGCAGAACGAGATAGTAAAATTGAAACGAGTGAAGAAAAGTGCCCATCTGACTTGACGTGGATTTAATCTCTTTGCTTTTTTAAGATATTTGAGGTTCTTATGATCTGTCAGAATCATGAAGAGATGCATGGCTCCCTCCAGCCAGTGTCTCCATTCCTCAATGGCTAGTTTGATAGCAAGTAATTCTCTGTTCCCAATGTCATAATTTCTCTCTGCAGAGGTGAGTTTTCTAGAGAAGAAAGCCACTGGGTGGAGCTTGTGTTTCTCACTGAAGCGCTGAGATAAGATTCCTCCTACCCCAGTATCAGATGCATACACCTCTACCATGAATGGCTTGGCTGGGTCAGGGTGCTACAGAACTGGAGCGGAGGTGAAAGTGTGCTTGAGTCAGTTGAATGCTTCTTCTGCCGAGGGGTTCCACCGAAGGCGTCCCTTCTTGAGCAGGGCTGTCAGAGGAGCGAAAATTGTGCTGAAGCCTTTAATGAAACGGTGATAAAAGTTGGTAAAGTCTAAGAAGCGCTGAAGATCCTTAACAGATGTGGGTGCTGGCCAGGACGTGATGGCAGACACCTTGGCACAATCCATGCTGACTCCTTCTTAACTGATGATATAGCCCAAGAAGGAGATACATCACTGATGGAATTCACATTTCTCTGCCTTCATGTTGAGATGGTTGGCCAGCAGGTGCTGGAGGACAGCTCAGACATGTTCCAGGTGGCTCTTTTCGTTGGGAGAGTAGATTAAAATATCGTCAGTATAGGCAATCATGAATTTGTCTACCATGTCCCTTAGTACGTCATTGATTAGACACTGGAACACACTAGGTGCCAAAGAAAGGCCATAGGGCATTAGCCTGTACTCAAAATGGCCGACGGTTGTGCTGAAGGCGGTCTTCCATTCATCACCCTTCTTTATTCTGATAAGCAGGGGCGTAGCCATCATTTTAGAAGTGAGGGGGACAAATTGTTCAGAGGTCTATTGAGTGATTTATCATCCTCTCGCATTCAATTGCACCTCTCCTTAGCAGCTAAAGAACCACAAACAGCACAGCACCAGGGAACCGACTTTAGTTCTTTAAAATGATATACTATCAAAATCTAAAGTCAAACTCTATAAATCTATAAAGTAAAATTTATAAATAGAATTAAGAATAGGGCGGCACGGTGGTGTAGTGGTTAGCGCTGTCGCCTCACAGCAAGAAGGTCCTGGGTTCGAGCCCCGTGGCCGGCAAGGGCCTTTCTGTGCGGAGTTTGCATGTTCTCCCCGTGTCCGTGTGGGTTTCCTCCGGGTGCTCCGGTTTCCCCCACAGTCCAAAGACATGCAGGTTAGGTTAACTGGTGACTCTAAATTGACCGTAGGTGTGAATGTGAGTGTGAATGGTTGTCTGTGTCTATGTGTCAGCCCTGTGATGACCTGGCGACTTGTCCAGGGTGTACCCCACCTTTCGCCCGTAGTCAGCTGGGATAGGCTCCAGCTTGCCTGCGACCCTGTAGAACAGGATAAAGCGGCTAGAGATAATGAGATGAGAGATGAGATGAGAATTAAGAATAGTAGTAGTGACGTAGCTAGTTATATTCTCTTCTCACCTGTGACCCTGCATAATCATCCCTGTTGGCCTCTGGTCCACTGTCTCCTCTCTCACCCTGCTCTTTCTATTGTGGCAATAAAGATTAAAATAATATGTGGAAAGCAACATTTTGAAATAGAATTAGGAATACAGTAATAATAATCAGCAAATTCATGTACTTTAAACTTTAACTACCACAAAAATAAATTAAATCTTTACAAAAATAACAGTCAAAGGAACACAAATACATTTATATTCTTATTTTCTACCCAGAAGTGAGTAATCTTAGAGTAGCCAAAATAGTAACGTTACTCAAGTAAGAGTATTGTTACTTTAGAATAACATTACTCAAGTAAAAGTAAAACGTATTTTGCAACAAAACAACTCTTAAGAGTACAATTTATCCAAAAAGTTACTCAAGTAAATGTAACGGAGTAAATGTAACTAGTTACTACCGCCTCTAAGTTAGCTAGCTAGCTTAACTAACTAAATTGACATCTATTCGTCATCTTTTAGCTAAACATTATCTACATTCAACAGCATTACTCAACTTACACGGTTTGTTTGGAAAGAACTGTCTAAAGTCTTTAGCCTCTTGGCTGGTTTGCTGAACATACAGAAGCGCTGCCCATATCTGAATCATACCAAAGATACTCATACAATATTTTCTAAAGCGTCTCTGGTCACACACGACAGCGGTGTTTGTTTGCCACCTTAGCTCCGCCTGCTCATGATGAGTTTAGAGGCGGCTCGGAAAAACGCGTTTCCACATGTTAAAAATGAATTGAGTGGTTGTAATGGCTGTAAAAAGTGCGGGGGACAGAGGGCACAAATACGGGAAGTGCGGGGGACATGTCCCCTGCGTCCGCTACGCCCATGCTGATAAGGTTGTAGGCACTGTGTAGGTCGAGCTTTGAGAATATCTTGGCAGATTGGAGTTGTTGCAGTGCTGAGGGAACAAGAAGAAGAGGATAGGGATACTTGACTGAGACTTGATTTAATCCTCTATTGTCGATGCATGGCCAGAGACCACTGCCCTGTTTCTCCACAAAGAAGAAGCCGGCTGACACAGGAAACTTTGAAGGACAGCTGTAACCCTGTTTAAGGGCCTCTTGGATATATTCTTCCATGGCAGAGTGTTCCTTCTGAGACAAGGGATAGATGCGACCACATGGAGGTGACATACCAGGTAGTAGATCTATGGCACAGTCATAAGGTCGGTGTGGTGGTAGCCCACAGGCCTTCCCCTTGCTTAAAAACTTCTTTCAAGTCCAGATAGCACTCAGGAACACTCTCCCTGGAATCCAGCTGTGGACTCTCAACTGAGGTGGGGACATGAGAGACAATTCTGAGAGCAGGTGTCAGACCATTGGAGAATTTCTTTATTCTGCCAAGAAATAAGAGGATCATGAAGCTGCAACCAGGGGTAACCAAGAATGAGGTTGTGGTTAACGGTTGTGGTCACATAGAGGAAGATGGGTTCCGAGTGAAGTGCCCCCATCTGAATATGAATGGGAGCAGTACGAGCAGTGACAAGACCATCACCTATCGGTCCCCCATTGATGGTTCTGATGCTGAGTGGACTTTGCAGAGGGGTTGTGGGCAGGTCAAACTTCTGGATGATCATGCTGTTGATGAAGTTCCCCTCTGCCCCTGAGTCAACAAAAGCAGACAAAACGTGTGGAGGATGCCAGTTTTAACAACACTGGAACTTTAAAAGGATTGCATATTGAATTTTCTCACCGGACTCACCAAGTGGGCTGGGCTTTCATCTGGACCAGTGCAGTCTTATAGCTAGGTCACTGAGGGAGTCCAGCATTAAATATTCATCTCTACATGCCAGTCCACTGAGAATTTCAGGATGAAGACCTTGGTGAAACACAGCTTTTAGTGCTGGATCATTCCATCCACTGGCTGGCACTAGCATTCTAAAGTCCAGAGCATACTCAGCAACTCCTTGAGATCCCTGAGAGATAGTGAGCAAACTTTTGCCAACTTCGATTCCCTCGGGTTTGTGGTCGAACACTCTCTTGAACAACTTGAGGAACTGTTCATACGAAGTCATGTGCTCACCGCCATTTTTCCAAACGGCACTCACCCATTGTAACGCCTTGCCAGTGAGGAAAGACAGAAATTTAGCGATCTTGTGTTCGTCAGAAAGATGAGGCATAGTGGAGAAGTACATGGAGCACTGAAGTAAGAACCTCTTACAAGCGAGAGCATTCCTGGCATATTTCTCCGGAATGGGAAGTTGTAAGGCAGGACTGGGAGAAGCCTCTGGACGTGCTAGGAGGGCCTGCGACATCACAGTTGTGAGCTGCGCCATTCGGGTGTTGAGGTCTGCAAGCATCTGTTGATGTTCTCCTAGAAGTCGTCCTTGAGCGTTCAATGCAGTTTGCTTCGCCTCTTCTGCTACATCCATTATGGGTGAAGTATCCTGTCAGAGTGCAGGCACTTACGGATGTATATGCAGGGGAGACCGGGGTGCAAACCGGTAACAAAGCCAAATTGTGAGACAGAAAGTGTAGTTGGGGAGCAGGCAAGGGTCGGTTGATCAGTCAGCAGAGCAATGGAGACAAGACAGGTAGCATAAACAAAGAGATAAAGCAAGGGTCAGAAATATGAGCAGTAGGCAGAGAATAAAAGGCTTGGTATGAACGGGAGAAACACAGAATGATACTTTGCACTGAAGGTGTGTGAGTGAGGAGCTTAAGTAGCGTGATTAGTGGAATGAACGACAGCTGATGTTAATAGGTCAGTGACGGGGCGGCGGCGCTGTGCTCTTTGGGAGTTGTAGTTCTGAGTGTCCATGTTTGTAGTCTGGCTACTGCTGTCATTCTCAAAGGCATTATTGACAATAAGTAAAAACATGTCCATGATCTTTCCACCATGCTTACCTGCAATGATAACGTCTGGGTTTTCCTCAACCTGCTGATCATGCAAAAAAAAAAAAAAATTCCATCTCAGGTAACAAGCTGTCATCAGATAACAAGATCAAAGGGCGAGGGGGGAAGGGGGGTGTCTTCCGGTTGATTAATTAACCAGTAATAACTGTTGTAACTGAAACTCACCTTTGTAAAATTGTTTTTTATTGGTAAATCTGAAAAGGTGTCAATAATTATGGACTGTCGATAATTGTAGCCGCCGCTCTACACAAGATGGAAGCCTCTTTCCGCCACTTGAAAAAGTGAAGTCACATTGTATATCATAATAATGAGAATGTATAATAATGACTTTGTAGTATCATAATTATGAGATACACTCACTGGCCACTTTAATAGGAACTTGTTCTTGATTCTAAGGTTCCTGTTTTTGGCTGCAGGAGTGGAACCCAACGTGGTCTTCTGCTGTTGCATGCTGAGATGCTTTTCTGCTCACCACAGTTGTAAAGACTTGCTACGAGTTGCTATATCCTTCCTGGCAGCTCCAACCAATCTGACCATTTTCCTCTGACCTCTCATCAACAAGGCATTTGTTTCCACCCACAGACCTGTCGCTCACTCAATGTTTTTTTTTGTTTGTTTGTTTGTTTTTCGCACCATTCTGTGTAAACTCTAGAGACTGTTGTGTGTGAAAACCCCAGGAGATCAGCAGTTTCTGAAATAGTCAAACCAGCCCATCTGGCACCAACACCCATGCCACAGAGATCACAATTTTTCCCATTCTGATGTTTAAAGTGAACATTAACTGAAGCGGGGCAGCATGGTGGTGTAGTGGTTAGCGCTGTCGCCTCACAGCAAGAAGGTCCGGGTTCGAGCCCTGTGGCCGGCGAGGGCCTTTCTGTGTGGAGTTTTCATGTTCTTCCCGTGTCCATGTGGGTTTTCTCCGGGTGCTCCGGTTTCCCCTACAGTCCAAAGACATGCAGGTTAGGTTAACTGGTGACTCTAAATTGACCGTAGGTGTGAATGGTTGTGCGTGTCTATGTGTCAGCCCTGTGATGACCTGGCGACTTGTCCAGGGTGTACCCTGCCTTTCGCCCGTAGTCAGTTGGGATAGGCTCCAGCTTGCCTGCGACCTTGTAAAACAGGATAAAGTGGCTACAGATAATGAGATCAGAAAACTGCATAAAACAGCAGGTGAATGGGTGTTCCTAATAAAGTAGCCAGTGAGCGTATGTCATAATGTCTTGTTTCATAATAATAATAATAATAACTTGCTATTTGATCATATTGAGAACATTTTCTTAGAACTTAATAGGCCTATCTCGAAGTCAGAGACATGGTCATTTTGAGATCGGATCTCATTATTATGATCTCATATGATTTCATAATTGTTATCATGCAATAATTATGAGAAAATTATCTCATTGTTTTGAGGTATTGTCATTATTATAAGAACCCCTCTCATTGTTATTTCATTATTATGGAGATGGAAACAGGCTTCTGTAAGACTGAGCCCAAGTTATTGAGTTATTGAGTTAAAACTGGCTTGTTTTGACATCATTTTCAAGTCTTGTGCAGAGCATTTTTTAACATAGTTAATGGTCTCCTAGTGGCCAGATTTGGTCTCCTAGTCAATGCCAAACCAGCTTCACTGGGAGACCAAATTTTAAACCAAGTTATGTCTTATCATTTGGTTCAATCAGTTGCAATTAATTAACCAAGTACCATGTAAGTATACATTTAACAAGGAAAACGAAGATCTATGTTATAAGATATACACACAAGATCATGTTGGTTAAGAAAAACAAAACTAAAATGTGGTTACTGAGATGGCTGATGTCAGACTCCGATGTCATTACTGTGTAACTTTGAGCGTCTTTGACATAACATTTGTGCTTGGTAATTGCTCTTGATAGCTGTGTAGTCACCTGTATGGTGATTGGTGACCCACTTTGCATCACAGAATCCGCCGCAGCGGTGCAGCCGCATGGACTCTGGGGTCTGTGATTGTATTGCCCAGACCAGTTGGTCTCCTAGTGGAAAATCTTTCAAAAATGCTCTGCTTGTCTGTATTCTTTAAATTATGAAATGGCGTTGCATGTGGAGATTTATTAGAGCTAGGCTACTTTCACTGAGCTGTTTTATTATTTCCAGGTCTAGCTTTACAGTTTGATCTCCAGTGCACTCAGTTTCTCGTGGTTTGAATGTCGAGATCAAATCTCTGCCAGAAATAACGATAACGTTCCTTTTTTTAAGAGTGCTGTTGTCATGACGACTGCAACACTGAGCCGCAAAAATGAAACGTGTTACAAATAACGTTTTCAGGAAGTTGTGTTTTCTCTCACAGCTCAGAGTGAAGCAGAGGCCGCCGGCATGGCGGAGGTGTAGAGACACAGCACCGGCTTCAGAGGCACAGCCCAGGCTTCAGGATCACACAACACACGGGGCCACAGGTAAGCATGCTCTCTGTGTGTGTGTGTGTGTGTGTGTGAGAGAGAGTGAGTGAGTGAGAGAGAGAGAGAGAGAGAGAGAGCGCTAATATCTGCATTGCAATCAAAGCTTCGAGATCAATAAATCACAACTCGATTCAAAGTTCGCGTTTAGATGAACTCACCTGTCTTTATGCACCTGCACTTAAAACAACAAAAAAGATACAATTTTGTTAAAATGTATATAAGAAAGAGAAATATGACGTGTATGGAAGACGCTGCAGCAGGTGAAGCTCCACTTGTGTGCTACATATGTGTTGTTGTTATTATTATTATTATTATTATTATTATTATTATTATTATTATTATTATCTAGAAAAACAGTCTCTCTGTTCTTGTAGTTTATGAGCGTTCCTAGATGGTGCGCATGAAAAGATTTGTCTGTATTCACTCCAGTCAAGCTTCTAACTCTTACTTAGGTTACACAGTGAGTAGAGTTCTATATAAAATAAAATAAATAAAAAAACTTGTCGAGAGTGTTGCTTTAGAGGAACAGTCACACATGTAACACGAAAAGGGAAAAGTGACGATCAATAAAACTCTGAACTTCTGTACGAGATGTGATGGCAGGTTTTGAACTAAACATGTGTTTTGTTCCTGTTGCAGAAATTAAAATGTTGAATTAGTAAACTGTGCGCACGACCGGGTCCGGATGCCCTGCGGTTGCGCGCGCGTCTGTGTGTCTAATCACCGGAGAGCACATTGCGCTTTGATTTCCTGCACCGTGATGGTGAGACATTTCCAAATCCACAATCTAAAAACCGCTCTGCAAGCTCCAAGATTGAAGTTTGAGATTAAATATCTCAGATTTTTTACTTTAGCTCAGCATGGTGCGCTGATAAAGTCGCAGAGATAGCGTTAGCGTATTGTCGGAGTGGGCTGAAAGTTCGAGGCCTCTGTCACCATCACAGTGTTTTAGTCTGAATCAATAGTCTGGGTCTCTGTGCGCGTTCCAGTGGTGGTTTGGATGACTCAAAAAATTATTTGCCTCATGCAAACCACCAATTTTATATATATATATATATATATATATATATATATATATAAAATATGGGGCGGCACAGTGGTGTAGTGATTAGCGCTGTCGCCTCACAGCAAGAAGGTCCGGGTTCGAGCCCCGTGGCCGGCAAGGGCCTTTCTGTGCGGAGTTTGCATGTTCTCCCCGTGTCCGTGCGGGTTTCCTCCGGGTGCTCCGGTTTCCCCCACAGTCCAAAGACATGCAGGTTAGGTTAACTGGTGACTCTAAATTGACCGTAGGTGTGAGTGTGAATGGTTGTCTGTGTCTATGTGTCAGCCCTGTGATGACCTGGCGACTTGTCCAGGGTGTACCCCGCCTTTCGCCCGTAGTCAGCTGGGATAGGCTCCAGCTTGCCTGTGACCCTGTAGAACAGGATAAAGCGGCTACAGATAATGAGATGAGAGATATATACTACCGTTCAAAAGTTTGGGGTCACTTTGAAATGTCCTTATTTTTGAAAGAAAAGCACTGTTCTTTTCAATGAAGATCACTTTAAACTAATCAGAAATACACTCTGTACATTGCTAATGTGGTAAATAAATTCTACTAAATGTCTGGTTTTTGGTGCAATATCTCCATAGGTGTATAGAGGCCCATTTCCAGCAACTCTCACTCCAGTGTTCTAATGGTACAATGTGTTTGCTCATTGCCTCAGAAGGCTAATGGATGATTAGAAAACCCTTGTACAATCATGTTGGCACAGCTGAAAACAGTTGAGCTCTTTAGAGAAGCTATAAAACTGACCTTCCTTTGAGCAGATTGAGTTTCTGGAACATCACATTTGTGGGGTCGATTAAATGCTCAAAATGGCCAGACAAATGTCTTGACTATATTTTCTATTCATTTTACAACTTATGGTGGGAAATAAAAGTGTGACTTTTCATGGAAAACACAAAATTGTCTGGGTGACCCCAAACTTTTGAACGGTAGTGTATATATATATAATATTTGGACATCCAGATGATTATAATTTAAAAATATACTTTGCATTATATTGCAAAGTATATATATATACTGCAAGTATATATATATCCACACAGTGTGAAATGAATCATCATTCATAGAATCTAATTTTTCCTTTCAGTGTTTTAGTCTCCAAAACAACTGTGGGTTCAATAAATCACTGGTTGAACCCATAACCACTCGAGACAATATATTAAATACTATGCTACAAAGCTGAATTTTAAGAGGCTTCACTGAAACCAAAGGCAGAAGGTGATGAGGGGCTTCAGGGGGCCAGTGGTACGAGCCGCCTTGGGGCAGATGAGAGAGCGCGTGCGCATCAGCTGGGTACCTGGGGTCCGTCTGCTTTGCGGACTCAATGCGGGGTTCTGTTCCTCTTGGCTGGAGGATGTAGGGGGATGATGGGGGGATGCTGGGGTGGGGGATTCACGACAGCAGATCACCGGCGTCTCGATTCTGCTGCACTCAGAGAGAACAAGGCGTCTCTGTTCCACCTGCACGTGCTCGCGGAAAAAAAAAGAAGCAGGCGTGAAACTCGAGAGGGCGGTGCAGTGCAAGAGCAGCCGTGGTGTGTGTGTGTGTGTGTGTGTGCATCAGCAATCTTTTGCTGATTTTATTTTGCATAAAATCAGATCACACCAGACAGGAAAACACCAGACTATAAACAATAAACGCAGAGAATTGCGCATTAATTCAGTCAGATTTTGTTGCACGTTTGCACATTTTCTTTAATTAAGTCTCGATGCAGGTTTTTGTTTTTGTTTTTAAGGTTTCTGCAGTAAATACGGGGCCCCTAAAGTCCCGAAACGTACGTGTGTGTGTGTGTGTGTGTGTGTGTGTGTGTGTGTGTGTGTGTGTGTGTGTGTGTGTGTGTTTTAATCTTTACATATTTTCACGGACAAGTTATAATTAGTTATCGATAATAACTTTTACGCACAATAAATACATTTTTTTTTAAATCATCATTTATTTTTAACGACTAAGTAGTCAGACAATAGGCCTGTCTGTCTGCCAGGATATTTCTATCAGGAAAATATTTAAATTGCAGTATATTAAGACTGATATGACAAATACAATGTATTAGGGGTGGATAGACTGCACATTACTTCTAATTACATTCATTAATATAGTAAAAATAATAATATTTAAAAAAAAACACTTAAATGTACCTTTCCAATATAATGTAGATATAACCGCCTGCCTTTAAAAGGGTTTCAGCGAAGTCATTAAATTATTTTTAAATCTATTTTAAAAAGAGTTCCAGAGTAAAGCTTCCAAGGTCCCCTACACTACAGGGACCTCTTTAGGTAAAATATACTCAGGATACTACAAAGGTACAAAGCGTATGCACTTGAGGCGACAAAAACAATTCAGTTTCTTTCTGAGAATGTAGTTGTACTTACACAAACACAAAACTGATAGGCATTTGTGCACAGATGAGTCCACCCTTATAGGCTTTTTTTTTAATTTATATGATTAAACTTAAAACTGTAAGCCGGCACTGAATTTGTGATGATGGAACAGAATTGTATGTAACCCGTCTCTCAGCATTTCCTCTCCTCTTGTGCGGCTGCTTCAGATCGAGTATCACATTGATAAAGCCAGTGGATCATTTAATCCTGATTGCTCTGCTCCTAATTCCCTATGGGGACGAGTGCTCGTGTTCATTTATACACCGGCGGACCCTTCATCCTCCTCCTCATCCTCCTCTTCAAAAAAAAAAAAGCCACAGGATCCCTTATGGTTGGCTTTCATTTAAAGCACCTGTCTGCCTGCAACACCTGGCAGACGGGGAACGGAGTTGCGCATGCGCAGTTCTCCCTCAGGCTGCCTTATAGCCCTACAGAGAGCTGATTCCCTTCACGGCCTTCAGTCAGACTTTTAGACCGACTGACCATCACTTGCTGTGTTTTGTTTTGTTAACTTGTAGGGAACAGAAGAGAGTAAAGAGAAAAGAAAATGCCTCGGTCTTTCTTGGTGAAGAGCAAAAAAGCTCACAGCTATCACCAGCCGAGGAGTTTAGAGGACAACTGCAACAGACTGGACACGATTTTAGCTCATATCTACTCAGGTAATTTATTTCAAGATAATAATAATAATAATAATAATAATAATAATAATAAAATGGGATCTATTGCTACAACGCATGTAGATAGTTAGGCTGTATGACGAATGATAAATGTGTATGATGTAAGTTGTTTTTATGTGATGTATAAACATTAATCAGTTCAAGGTTAATTTGGTTCATTTTCTAAACTCTTTAATTTATGGGCGATGTTGTTGATTTAAATGATTTTGTTTCTCTTTCTTTTTGTTCTTTAAAAAAATATATTTTTAAATGTTGTTTTGTAAAGGTTATGAACATGTTTAAGAGTTTATGACCCCTGTAGAGCTCTAGATTCGATCCGAGGCAGGTTGAGGGTTTCCCCCTGCAGCTGCCCCTGAACTCGAATTTGCTCTATAAGATCTCACCTCCCTCCAGGTTCTGTTTAAAGGGTATTTTTGTGCGTGCATTTTTTAATTGATGGTGTGTGTAATATCGCAGACGGTAAGAGTGCAGAAGGGGGGGAGGTGGAGGTGGATGTGGAGAGCGCAGAGGCAGCGGAAGTGCTCGCACTCGCGGACTCCACCGGCGTGTCCTCGCGCTCTCGGCTCAGCTGCAGCAGCAGCAGTGTGTGTGATCGCTCTTCAGACTATGAGGACAGCTGGAGGCCTCCATCACCCTCTGCATCACCAGGTACCGATCCGACCCGACCCGACCCGCACCGCACTGTCCTGTTACTGTTAGGAGGTTTCATGTTAGCCGCTCTAATATCACTGAACGAATGTGGTTTGCGCGCACATTGACTTTATAACCTGCTGTAGAGTAGAGAAGATTATAAAGTAAAGGGAAGTGAACCTGGAAGTGTCACATTTTAGCGACTTGAAATTGTTTTTCACCATTGAACTTTGGGGTATTTGACAGCACACCAACTAGGGAATGCTATTATTGTTGTTGTTGTTGTTGTTGTTGTTGTGCACAGCAAACTCTCCAATGTTGAATTAACACTTTCAGAATCTATTTGTGTCCAATTAGACATCTGAAAACTGTAGGTGTTAATTCAGGTTTTGCTATGATTATTATTATTCTCATCTCATCTCATTATCTGTAGCCGCTTTATCCTGTTCTACAGGGTCGCAGGCAAGCTGGAGCCTATCCCAGCTGACTATTATTATTATTATTATTATTATTATTATTATTATTGTTGTTGTTGTGTACTTTTCAATAATAATAATAATAATAATAATAATAATAATAATAATGCTGTGATTATTATTATTATTATTGAAAAAAAAAAAAAAATATATATATATATATATATATATATATATATAATAAGTGTATGTGTATATCATACCCTTTCATATAAACTGTACCTTTCCTCGTCGCTATCTTTAGTACAGTACCTTCATTATGTGTCTTTCACCTCGAAATGTGGATATTATTGTCTCATCTCATCTCATTATCTCTAGCCGCTTTATCCTGTTCTACAGGGTCGCAGGCAAGCTGGAGCCTATCCCAGCTGAGCTGTTATTATTATTATTATTATTATTATTATTATTATTATTGTTGTTGTTGTTGTTGTGCACAGCAAACTCTCCAATGTTGAATTAACACTTTCAGATCTATTTGTGTCCAATTAGACATCTGAAAACTGTAGTTGATGTGATTATTATTATTATTATTATTATTATTATTATTATTGAAAAGTAATGTAAATATATATATATAATAAGTGTATCTGTATATCATACCCTTTCGTATAAACTGTACCTTTCCTCGTTGCTATCTTTAGTACCTTCATTATGTGTCTTTCACCTCGAAATGTGGATATTATTGTGCCTTTTAAAATGATTTAAGCTACATATTTGGACTGGAATTACCTTTTAGACTAAAGCTATAAAGACACACTAGGCCTATATGCATCTTTAGAAAAAAGATATACACTAAATTTACAAAAAAAATGTACTGTTGCAGTGACGGGCTGGTACCCTAAAGGGTACCAGCCCGTCACTGCAACAGTACACTTTTTGTAAATTTAGTGTATATCTTTTTTCTAAAGTACCTTTAGGGTACTTTATCCTACGCTTTCCTGAAAGTGCTAAGGGGTAAGTGGTGACAAAAAGTGAAAATTGATGTTTTAGCACTTTTAAATATATATTTTTAAAAATATTTGAACATTGTGGAAGCTGTACATCAAGTAGAAAATGCTACTGAGGGATTTTTATTACTTTTTTAACTTAACATGATCTCCTACTTAACATAGTGGCCTTAAAATGTATGTGTATGTATATATAGTATATAGTATACAACATACTTCCAAACTGAGGAAATATTGACTCCTTTTTTTCCTTGACAGACTCTGAAAAGTCATTTTCACCCAGTGTTGATGAAACCCAGCCATTTGTGATGCCCTTCGAGCCATGGAGCAACAGTTATTCAGGCTCTGAGATGAGACAGCTGGTCCATCAGAACTTTAATCACCATCATCCTTCCCTCAGTTATTATGGAGAAAGAATGATTGGACCTTCTCTTTTTGGTGAAAGGGGATCCAGCACAAGTTTTTATGGCAATTATGAGTCGGCTACAAACCTATTTGAGCGACCAGCTGCTGCCTCTGGACTGTATGTAGACAGGGAAGTTCATAGACCTGAGATGAAAACGGACACAGCCGGGTTATGCGCTCGCCTCGTGTTGAATGGAGCCTTCAAGTGCATCAAATGCAGCAAGGTAACAGCACACAACTTTACTGTTTACTGTTTCATAGACTGGAGTAACTTGAAGCAGTTATCCAACTCTATTTGCTCCATCCAAGCTTATATAAAGAGTCCCTGAGCTCTTTAGGAAACACTAGCTTATACAGTATGTGCGGCAAATACCTCAGGTGGTATATTGGGTGTGCTGAACAAACTGTCTCTTTCTGCAACACAGGTGTTCTCCACTCCACATGGACTAGAAGTTCATGTCCGGAGGTCCCATAGTGGAACGAGACCCTTCGCCTGTGACATTTGTGGGAAAACTTTTGGACATGCAGTCAGCCTGGAACAGCACAGATCTGTTCATTCTCAGGTAAACAAAGTTCAATTAATCAAAATCTGCCACTCATAGCAAGAAGGTCCAAAGATTTAACTGTTCAGTTTTTTTTTTAAACATTACCTGTCGTCATCTTCACAGGAGAGAAGTTTTGATTGTAAAATTTGTGGGAAAACTTTCAAAAGATCCTCTACTCTGTCCACACACCTTCTCATCCACTCTGATACGAGGCCTTACCCGTGCCAGTACTGCGGCAAGAGGTTTCATCAGAAATCAGACATGAAGAAGCACACATTTATTCACACAGGTGAGTTTATCACAGAGTGTTACCTTTCAAATAAATTAGTTCACTGAATTCAAACAAACAAGCATGACATAGTTTGCTGTGCTATATAGTGTTTTCCTGAATATTGTAAACAAACAAACAAATAAATAAATGTCGCGGAACGTTATCCAGACCTTGTGCTGTAGTCTGATTGGTGGGGTGCATGACTGAATATGCACCATCTGTAAAATGTTACACAGAATAACTTGCCAATAAAAAGTAGTCAGCAGTTGTTCATTAGATGTTTGTTCATCATATCAGGCCTGAGTTTCCCAAAAGCATCGCAGCACAATCATTAAATGATAGCGCGAGCAGCACAATGAACACTATCTCTCCTAGTTAAGATGCTCTTAACGTTCAGAGGCTTTTGGGAAACCCACCCCAGATCAGTTTTGTTATTAGTCTATAAACAGTATTGCTATATTCTAGTGGGATTGTTTTCATGGTTGGCCATGCATGTACCTTTTATACCTGATCTCACAAATCTCAGTGATCTCATGGATTTTGTAGAAAATCATATGAATAAATTCTTTAAAACTGTAAGAACAACAACCCTGCCCCTGACCTTAGATTTAATCTTTGTTAATTTTTATACAAATTGCATGAATTACTACAGATTGAGAAGCATGAAACTTGTCAATCAGCCCAACATTATAACATGATACAAAATGTGTAGGTTTGAGGTGTCAAATCAAGAGCTGACATTTATTTCTTCTGTTTTACAGGGGAAAAGCCTCACAAATGTCAAGTATGTGGCAAAGCGTTCAGTCAGAGTTCAAATTTGATCACACACAGTCGAAAGCACACTGGGTTTAAACCTTTTGGCTGTGACTTGTGTGGAAAAGGCTTCCAGCGCAAAGTGGACTTGAGGAGACACAAAGAGACGCAACATGGACTGAAATGAGGAATGAATCTGTTTCTACAAAATTTTCAGTCAATATCTCCGGACAGTCTCTCAGTGCTGGCCTCCGTCCTGGTGAAGTCTCCAGGGTTGAATTAAAGTAGGCTGAAATGCTCAATTAACAGAAACTGTATGGAGCCTGCAATTAACATGACCACACTAGCAGGAGGTTATTCAAACCCTTTAGTTTTCGTCCATTTACAACAATTTTGACTGAGCTCCTTTTAACCCTAAACAGAGTGTGTGTGTCCATGCAGCCTAGGTACACTCTCAGAAATAAAGGTACCAAACTGGATGTTGACCACTTTGTGACTGGGATGATACCATCAAGGATATGTCTTTCATAGATTTAATGTGTTATTAGGTTTTAGAATAAATCTTTAAAGGTATATCAGGGGTCCAAAATTCTGCACCTTAAATTAATAATAATAATAATAATAATAACAATTTTCCTGCGGTGACCTGGCAACTTATCTAGGGTGTACCCCACCTCTCACCCATAGTCAGCTGGGATAGGCTCCAGTTTGCCTGCGACCCTGTACAGGATAAGTGGCTACAGATAATGGATGGATGGATGGATGGATAAAAATAACCATATTCCTGCAATGACCTGGCAATTTGTCCAGGGTGTACCCCGCCTCTCACCCATAGTCAGCTGGGATAGGCTCCAGCTTGCCTGCGACCCGGTAAAACAGGATAAGCAGCTACAGATAATGGATGGATGGATAACCATATTCATGTTTCCAGGTGAAAGATGTATAGTAAAGGTACAAATTATGACATCTGATGACCATGCCATGACAAAGAAAAATACAGTTTGGTACCTGTAGCCTATTTCTAAGAATGTAGGTGTTAATTCAACACTGGAAATTTTTGTATTTTGGGCCGAAAAGCTGGCAGGGGTTTCCTAAACAAATGTTTATAGTGTAGGCTAAAGAGATTTCCATGATTTTAATGTTTCCAAAATGCTGTTTGTGCTTTGCGGAGCCTAAACTGAGTCAGAAGTCATCCAACAGGTCTGGCAGGATTTGGAGATGCACAGCAAAATCTCCAGTGTGGACTGAGATGGACGTAACAGCTGCCACTGTGAATGAATACCTCCTGCACTGAATTTAACCCTCCAGTGTTCATTTGTAGGCCCGAGTCCATGCCAGCAGTGCTTTACCCAAACCAGTTCTGCAGTATGAGGGCGGTGTTTCCCCAAACCCAAAATATTATCACCAAAACAGTCCGGGAGGCAGTACAGTTAGTAACGGCTATGGGAAAGGACACAGCTATCAGAGGCAACATCAGCTGAGCTGCAGGAAATCAGCGCCGCTCACAGAGACGCCACGCTGCTGCTCTGCTGCCAAAACACGCACTACACCAAGCACGAGATTTAATCACAACCAACACTGTTTATGCTTTATATAAACCTTGACTGATTTGTTGACTTCACAAATATTTTTCCACTCTTTCAGTTCGCCTACCCAAACGTGTTTGTGCTCTCCGTTTATTATAATAATAATAATAATAATAGGGCTAAAATTATTATTATTATTATTATTATTATTATTATTATTATTATTATTATTAAATAATAATAATAATAATAATAATAATAATAATAATAATGGGGCTATTATTATTATTATTATTATTATTATTATTATTATTATTAATTTTTTATACGTTTGCACAGGCTCGACCACACATCTCCCCTGCAATAAACCTATTAAGCTTATTTAACTGTATGACATGCTGAAATATTTGTTTCAACATTATTTATTTATAATTGCAATTATTGTTTGACAAAATTAAAATGATTAAAATCAATGCCTACAATGATACTGTGATTTATTCCGTATTTCTTTGAAAAGGGGGACAATCAAGTTTGTACAGATATATATATATATATATATATATATATATATATATATATATATATATATATATATATATATATATTCTTACAAATACACCTTTCACTTCTGAGAATCTGGCAGCTATTCGAGCTCCTACATCATGGTGTTATACCTCAGGGTGCTGCGATGTGTCTCAGCATCAAAGGTCATAAAAATGATACAGATGTTTAATTTACCTCAAACAACACAAATGAAATGATCACAGGTGTGCTGTCGGTGTTTCCTGTGATTGAATGGTTAGATATAGATGCTTATCAGCTGCAAACATTGATTTACTTATTCTACAGAAAATTAATTGATAAACTGGAGCGCGAGCCGCACACTGTGGGGTTAAAGCTCATCTACACCTGCTTCCGGGAAACTCGCTCACTACTACTACTACTAATAATCATCATCATCATAACAACAACAATATTGTTATTGTGAATAATAATAATAATAATAATAATAACAACAATAGGGCGGCACGGTGGTGTAGTGGTTAGCGCTGTCGCCTCACAGCAAGAAGGTCCTGGGTTCGAGCCCCGGGGCCGGCGAGGGCCTTTCTGTGCGGAGTTTGCATGTTCTCCCCGTGTCCGCGTGGGTTTCCTCCGGGTGCTCCGGTTTCCCCCACAGTCCAAAGACATGCAGGTTAGGTTAACTGGTGACTCTAAATTGACCGTGAGTGTGAATGGTTGTCTGTGTCTATGTGTCAGCCCTGTGATGACCTGGCGACTTGTCCAGGGTGTACCCCGCCTTTCGCCTGTAGTCAGCTGGGATAGGCTCCAGCTTGCCTGCGACCCTGTAGAACAGGATAAAGCGGCTAGAGATAATGAGATGTGATCATCACAACAACAATGTTATTGTGAATATTACTACTACTAATAATAATCATCATCATAACTATATTATTGTTATTGTGAATAATAATAATCATCATTATCATCATCACAACAACAATATTATTGTTGTGAATAATAATAATAATCATCATAACAATATTATTGTTATTGTGAATAATAATAATAATAATAATAATAATCATCATCATCATCATCATCACAACAATATTATTGTTGTGAATAATAATAATAATAATAATAATAATAATATGACTACTACTACTACTACTAATAATAATAATAATAATAATAATAACAACAATATTATTGTTGTTATTGTGAATACTACTCATCATCATCATCATCATCAAGTATCCTGTTATTTGGTCTTCAGTAATCATTTTATCACAGTAGGTTTGGGCCTATTCCAGGAACACTGGGCATTATTATTATTATTTATTATTATTAATAATATTTAAAATTATTAATTTTGTTATATTCATTCATCTCTCATTATCTCTAGCCGCTTTATCCTTCTACAGGGTCGCAGGCAAGCTGGAGCCCATCCCAGCTGACTACGGGCGAAAGGCGGGGTACACCCTGGACAAGTCGCCAGGTCATCACAGGGCTGACACATAGACACAGACAACCATTCACACTCACACCTACGGTCAATTTAGAGTCACCAGTTAACCTAACCTGCATGTCTTTGGACTGTGGGGGAAACCGGAGCACCCGGAGGAAACCCACGCGGACACGGGGAGAACATGCAAACTCCGCACAGAAAGGCCCTCGCCGGCCACGGGGCTCGAACCCGGACCTTCTTGCTGTGAGGCGACAGCGCTAACCACTACACCACCGTGCCGCCCCAATAATAATAATAATAATAATAATAATAATAAACAAAAATACAAATAGATGTATGAGGCACACATATTTTAAATAAACAGATTGTTTAGCCTCCAACTAATTTACCAAAATGTTTGTTCCATGTAACACATTCACTTCAGTTACTGAGACTGGAAAGAGCGCAGTGGAGAAGGACTTGAGCTTAAAACGGCTCGGTTTCTCCGCGCGCTCTGATGAGCTTCATTCCGGCGCGCGCTGACCGTCAGCCGCGATTCCCGCACCGCGTCCTGAACCGCTGCGTCTGGAGGCGACTTAATAGGCTGCCTACTGTTACCATGGTAATCTGAACAGCGTTCTGCTTCGTCACACTATTTAGTGCGGTGGGCTGAGGTTTGGGATGTGACCCACATCTCAAGTGTAAGAATACACACAGGATCCCACTGTGTGACACACTGGGCCAGGGGCCCCAAGCAGTTGCCTGCCTTGCCTGTTCACAAGCTGCGCGTCTGATCCAGTGCACCTGATCAGCTCAGCATTCTCCTTCAGGAGACTAATGAATGCTTTATATGTGTGGTCCATTATATCTGATACAGTCCTGTGCAAAGTCTTAGGCACATGTAAAGAAATGCTGTAGAGCAAAGATGCCTTAAAATAATGAAATTAAATGTTTATACATTTAAAAATAACATAAAGAGCAGTAAAGAGTAATAAATGAAATGGTGAGACGACCCTTTGCTTAAAGAAAACAATCTCAGGTACAGTGAGTGCAGTTTGATAAGGAAATGAGCTGTAGGTTTTACTGAGCGTCTTACAGAACCAGCCACAGTTCTTCTGGACACTTTGACTGTCATACTTGCGTCTTAATTTTGCACCAAAACCCAGGAGCATTCATTATGGTTTTTATTTGAAAAATTCTGTTTATATATATATATATATATATATATATATATATATATATATATATATATATATATATTGTGTGTGTGTGTGTGTGCTGAAAACTAATGTTTGGCCCTAAATTGATAATGTAGAAGGTATAAAATAAAAAAGTATTAAAAATAGAGTACCAAAGACTTTTGCACAGTACTGTATTTAGTGAAATGGTTTCTCCTTATTCAGTTAAATAAAGTATAGCTTTATGTTGAAGTGAACAGTCCTGTAAGGTTCATTCTTGTTACTGGCAAATCTAAACAAACCACACACACACACACACACACACACACACACACAAAAAAAAAAAAAAAAAAAAAAAAAAAAAAACATATCGGGTATCAGAAAATGGATCTGGGTCAATGGGATATTTTTGCTGATTAAACAATCTTAAATACAGAATGAAATAGTGGTTTAGGACTCATCATATCTACCTAATCCTATACATTCTATCGACTCACTCTTTCGGCACGTGAAACACATCTAGTGCAGAGGTGATTCTAGAGTCTGTTGTGGCCCCAAGCAAAAATTTCCAGGGGGCCCTTCTGACCAGTGTTCATCACCAATATGTTATAAATAATCTGACACCAACAAAAAAATGTATGAAACCAAAGTTTTTTAAATTCCAAATGTGAAAATACAATGGTAAAGAACAATAAAAACAATAAAAACAATAAAAAACAAAATAAATAAGTCCTTGGGCCCCGATTCTCGGGGGGCCCCTGGGCCAGGGGGCCCCAAGCAGTTGCCTGCCTTGCCTGTTCACAAGCTGCGCGTCTGATCTAGTGCACTTGATCAGCTCGACATTCTCCTTCAGGATACTAATGAATGCTTTGAAGAGAAACAACAGATGTCTAGTGTAGGATGTTTACTACAATATTATGGGATGACAGTAATTAGGCCTCTTTGTTTACACCTATAACACCCAAGAATCCCACTGTGTCATTGAGAGTAAAGGTTACACAGCAAGCTAAGGCCTCCTCAAATCAATCAACACGATACATTTCTTACAGAATCTGAGTAAATATAACAGAAGCAGATTATTTTACATTTTGATTTTATATACACACACAGGGGACACTTTATTAGGAACACTCATCCACCTGCTGTTTTATGCAGTTCTCTAATCAGCCAATCCCTTGACAACAGCACAATGCATTAAGTCATGCAGATACAAATCAAGCGCTTCAGTTAATTTTGGCTTCAAACATCAGAATGGGGAAACACTGTGATCTCAAAGTGTGATTTTCACTGTGGCATGGGTTTAAGTGCCAGATGGACTGGTTTGAGTATTTCAGAAACTGCTGATCTCCAGGGGTTTTCACACACAACAGTCTCTAGAGTTTACACAGAATGGTGCGAAAAACAAAAAAACATTGAGTGAGCAACAGTTCTGTGGGTGGAAACACCTCACTGATAAGAGAGGTCAGAGGAGAATGACCAGATTAGTTAGAGCTTCCAGGAAGGCTATAGTAACTCATATAATCACTCTTTACAACCATGGTGAGCAGAAAAGCATCTCAGTATGCAACAGCAGAAGACCACGTTGGATTCCACTCCTGCAGCCAAGAACAAGAATCTTCGCATCAAGAACAAGATCCTATTAAAGTGGCCGATAAGTGTATTGTCGCAGTTCATATGGGTAGAGCACAGAAAGACGGCAGGCCAGGGTTAAGTTCCACAAAGAAACTCTTTTATTCCACTTATTTTAGCTTTTCAGCTTTTACTCACTCACACTATCACACACTCTACACACACATGCGTTGTGGTTGGGAGGGAGCTTCCTTCCTCTGCTCTCTCTCTCCTTATATAGGGCGTGGTCACTGGGGAAGACACACAAACACAGATTAACCAACATCAGGTGCAGTGATTCTGCCATTTACCTTCCCTGACTCCGCCCTCCGGTCACAGACCGACGCTTGACCACGCCCCTGCTGCCACATGCATACGTGACTTTTATCCATTATAACAAATAACAGTGTTTCATTTAAAAGAAGAAGAAGAAGAAAAGTAGGATCTAGGGATGCTCAGAGGACCTTGAAGTATAGACACTTTTATCTGTGATATTTATTATTGAGTTCATATAATTTCCTATTTGACTTTTCCTTGAATTGAATGAGTTTATTTTATATCTTTCATGTTTTATGAAAAAACTTCTATCTTGACTAAAAAAAAGAGCTGGAAAATTATGTACACGTTTGAATAATGAGTTTAATCCTTTATTAGTGTGATTATGTTTATAAAATAAACAAGTATGGAGAATTCTGTGCTTCCAAATTTATGGCAACAGTTTAGAGAAGAGGCCCATGCATCGGTGTGATGGTCAGGTGTCCACATACTTTTGGCCACACAGTGTATCTTCTTCAGATAACTACTGTTGCATTTGGGAAGTCTACAAAGAAGATTAAGATTTCTTTTACAAGCTTCTGAACATCAGTATTAATGATGTTAGTATAAAAGAGGAAAACCTCAACCAGTGGCTACAGTGGCAGTGTTTCTGGTTCTATTTGTCAGGTCTGGATGTGGTTCATTAGGCACACTAACAGCTCCAATCCTGTTTCACTCAAAGAGCCATTTTAGTCTGGTCTGATTGGTGATGGTTTTAAGACAGTGCCTCCAGGCATATCAAATATGGATAGAAAAAGGGCCCAATCGATAGGGTGGCAAAGTAATCACTGCGCACACACACACACACACAAGAGAAGGGCGAGAGAGAGAGCGAGAGCACTGAGTTTAGTAAGAGTTAACACCATAGATAATGCCCTGTAATTCTATCACCTTTATACGACGTGAACCAGAACTTCCTGTGGTTTACATTAATCCATAATTAATATCACCAGCACAGGAAAAATTGAGAGGTCTTTTTATATTTATTTATTTTTTGTTTGTTTGAGACTCTACAGTTTTTCAACTTTAATAAAGCTCTTTGTACAGAGCAGACAATACAGTGTTCAATCGGCAGACAACAAACGAATGTCGAAAACAGACTGTATATTACCTGTGAATCTAAACAAAAGAGCAGTGCGTTACACACTGCCTGGAGGGATCGACATTTGGTTGATGATGAACATGTCAAATCTGTGAGAAAGTCAAGATAAGAGGGTTTATATAATAGGGGTTGAGGGTTATATACTGGTGCACAAGAAAAAAAAACCCTTAATACTGTGAGATCAATAGATGTGTGTTTATATTAATACTGGCTCATGTTGTATCATGGCTCAACTTTCTACCACTATTATATTTGTACTTGTTTCTGGACAGCTGACAGAAATGTAACGCTTGGATTACTTGTGCATTGTTTAACATCATTTTATACTTTCTCAATAACTTTGGATACAAACAACTGCCAAATAAAGAAATGTAGATGATATATAATGACTATAAGCAGTATGTTTTCAGTTTAGGAAGACTGAATTGGCATAAATGTCACAGGCACATTAAAAAACACACACAAACAAACAACAGTGGTCATATTTTTACACATTATACAGAACAACAAGATACACAAGACTCCTTTTTTCCTAGCTTGATCAGTACTAGAGACTATGATTCATTGTACAGTTGTGGTCAGAAGTTTGCATACAGTGACATGAATGTCATCTTGGATATGAATGTCATAGCAATATTTGGGCTTTCAGTCATTTATTTGAACTGTTCTTTTTCTGTGGCAGAACGATTGTACAGCATGCATCTTTAATTTAAAAAAACACTAGAATTTGGTGCACAAGTTTTAATTTTCTTTGGGTTTTCTGAAATCAGCACAGGGTCAAAATTATACATACAGGGTCAAAAATGTACATACTCTCACTTAGATTATTAATTCAGAGGTGCTGAAACTTCCAAAATGTCTCTTATCTTGCCAAAGCTGAGGTCTGTTAACTTCCTGTTAGTGATCATGATTGACTCCAGCTGGAAGCTTCTCTGTGCCTTCATAAAAAGGGTTTGTTTACAGCACTCATTGGATTGACAATACAATGGGAAAGTCCAAGGAGCTCAGTGCAGATCTGAGAAAGAGGATCGCAGATATAAACAACTCTGGAATATCTCTTGGAGCCATTTCTAAACAACTGCAAATTCCAAGATCAATTCAAACAATTGTATGCAAGTTATTGTGAGGTGTAGTCACTTTGCCAAGCCACTTTGCTTCAAGAAAACCCAAACTGTCACCCTCAGCTGAAAGGAAATTGGTTTGGATGGTCAGGAACAACCTGGGAACCACCATGGCACAGTCCTGCCATGAACTGGAAGCTGATGGATCACTGTCTACAGTTCAGCTCAACATGGACTAAGAGGCTGCTATCCAAGAAATAACCCCCTGCTCCAAAATTGACACCTTCAAGCTTAACTAAAGTTTGAAGCTGACCACATGGACAAAAGCTTTCTGGAGGATAGCTGTATGGTCAGATGAGACAAAGATTGAGTTGTTTGGCCACAATGACCACCATGTACAGAGGAACACTGTACCAGCTGGTGGTGGTGGTAGGATCATCATGCTCTGGGGCTGTTTTGCTGCCAGTGGAACTGGTTCATTGCACAAAGTGGATGGAATAATGAAGAAGGAAGACTACCTCAGAATTCTTCAGCATAAACCATCAGAAACTTGAACACGACTTGGGACTTGGGAATTACAACAGGACAATGAACCCAAACACACATCAGAGCTGGTTGTGGAGGATAAAGCAGGCTAACATTAAGCTTAAAACAAGTCCTGACTTCAAACCTATTGAAAATATATGGACCATGCGTATAAGTCGAGTCCATGCCAAGAAAAAAAACAAATTTAATTGAACTCTACCAGTTCTACCACGAAGAGTCGTGAAATATCCAACCAGAATTCTGCCAGAAGCTTTTTCATGGTAAACAAAAATGTTTGGTCAAGGTGAATCTTGCAAAGAGATCTCATCTCATTATCTGTAGCCGCTTTATCCTGTTCTATAGGGTCGCAGGCAAGCTGGAGCCTATCCCAGCTGACTGTGGGCGAAAGGCGGGGTACACCCTGGACAAGTCGCCAGGTCATCACAGGGCTGACACATAGACACAGACAACCATTCACACTCTCATTCACACCTACGGTCAATTTAGAGTCACCAGTTAACTTAACCTGCATGTCTTTGGACTGTGAGGGAAACCGGAGCACCCGGAGGAAACCCACGCGGACACGGGGAGAATATGCAAACTCCACACAGAAAGGCCCTCACCGGCCACGGGGCTCGAACCCGGACCTAACCACTACACCACTGTGCCACCCCCTCAAAAGAAATCAAAGAAAATGAAAACTTGTGCAACAAATTCTAGTGGTTTTTTTTTTTTTTATTAAAGATGTATGCTGTACAATCATTCTGCCACAGAAAAAAACAGTTCAAAGAAATTACTGAAAGCCCAAATATTGCCATGACATTCATATCCAAGATGACATTCATGTCACTGTATGTAAACTTCTGACCACAACTGTATATGGTACAGTCGTGGGCAGAACGGTAAGAAGGTTCTGGGTTTCAACCTCCTGGTCAACTGGGGTCTTTATGTGTGGAGTTTGCATGTTCTCTCCATGTCTGCATGGGTTTCCTTCCACAGTCCAAAGACATGCAGATTAGGTCAAGTGACTAAATTGTCCAAAAGTGTGAGTGTGAGTGGTCGTTTCTCTCTCTGTATTGGCCTTACGATAGATTAGCTGGGATTGACTCCAGATTACCTGTGACCTGCAGTGGATAAGTGGTATAGAAAACGAATGAATGAGACAGTGACTAGTATCCTGGACCTTCGCCAGTTTTCCAGCACTGCTAAGTTTCCAGATAAACCCTGAATTTACTTCTCTAATAATTATAACCAATCATTTCAAATAGTGCTGAATTACTTCCGTTTGAATCCTGGTAACCTCGTTCATCATCCTCTGCTGTTCATCAGCAGGTTAGCAGAGGTGAGATTCATGCTTTTGTTGCAGTCCTTTATTCATTATTTACCTGATGTGAAAAAACAGCCCGCAAGACTACTGCACAGCTGTCATCATGCAGCGCAGCTCAGCCACAAATTATTCATGATATTTGGAAAGAAAAGAAACGTGAGTGGGGGAAAGAAACAGGGTGACGTGGTTAGCAAGGATGAGTTTGAGGGAATGACTCTCTGCACTGGATAACCGGCATGAACTGATAAGCATTGTTTGGAAGATGTAGTGCAAGAATATATACAGTAATGTGCAAAAGTCTTAGACCCCCTCTTCCCCCTCCCAATACTAAGTTTGTCTTAGGGGTTTATATGATGTGCATGATTGCATCAGTAAAAAAAAAAGTTTAAATAAATAAATAAATAAATAAATAAAGTTTTAGATTTACAGCCTTTTTTTTCAAAACAAAAATATCATCTCATCTCATTATCTCTAGCCGCTTTATCCTTCTACAGGGTCGCAGGCAAGCTGGAGCCTATCCCAGCTGACTACGGGTGAAAGGCGGGGTACACCCTGGACAAGTCGCCAGGTCATCACAGGGCTGACACATAGACACAGACAACCATTCACACTCACATTCACACCTACGCTCAATTTAGAGTCACCAGTTAACCTAACCTGCATGTCTTTGGACTGTGGGGGAAACCGGAGCACCCGGAGGAAACCCACGCGGACACGGGGAGAACATGCAAACTCCACACAGAAAGGCCCTCGCCGGCCCCAGGGCTCGAACCCAGGACCCTCTTGCTGTGAGGCGACAGCGCTAACCACTACACCACCGTGCCGCCCAAAACAAAAATATGTTTTACAAAAAAGTTTGCCACTAAAAAAGTAACATACTGTATAAAAGGTCACGTTTCAGACAAAAAAAAAAGAAGGCTGTCAGGTTTTACCAGTAAAAGCAGAATGTTACAGGCAAAGACTCCAGAAGAATTGTGGCACATTCTCCAATATTTTTAAGAAAACAAACAAACAAACAAACAAACAAACAAACAAACAAACAAACCCAATAGAAAGGGCTGGCAATCCAAATACTGACTGTTTTTAGTTTATTGCTGTTTACAGCTCTTTACAGCGGTTTTTTTCAATGTAAAAAAAACCCTTGTTTAATTTCATTATTTTAAATAACTATAATTAATATCTAGATGTACACTATATAGCCAAAAGTATGTGGACACCCAACCGTCACACCCGTATGTACCTTTTGAACATCCCATTCCAGATTTAGTCCCCTTTTGCTGTTATAATAACCTCCACTCTTCTAAGAAGGATTTATACTAGATTTTGGAGTGTGGCTGTGAGGATTTGTGTTCATTCAGCCACAAGAGCATTAGTGAGATCAGGCACTGATCTCAGGTGAGGAGGCCTGGCGTACAGTCAGTATTCCAGTTTATCCCAAAAGTGTACAGTGGGGTTGAGGTCAGGGTTCTGTGCAGACACTCAAGTTGTTCTACTCCTTGGGAAGCCATGTTTTCACAGACCGGACTTTATATACAGGGGTGTTGTCATGCTGGAACATGTTTGGGGCTCAGTGAAGGGAATTCTTAATTGTGTGCTTCCAAATTTGTAATCCACTCAGCACACACATATAGGTGTGTTGGACCAGTATCAGTGTCTGATTGCACTAATGCTCTTGTGGCTGAATGAGCACAAATCCTCACAGCCACACTCCAAAATCGAGTGGAAAGTCTTCCCAGAAGAGTGGAGCTTATTATAACAGCAAAGGGGGACTAAATCTGGAATGGGATGTTCAGCAAGCACAAATGGGTGTGATGGTCGGATGTCCACATACTTTTGGACATATATCTGTAACAACAGTAGAGGGACACGGACCCTCCAACACACACACACATACACATTGCACTTTTGTTCCTGAAGCCCTGTTTAACAAGACAAGTCCCTCTGCACCCATCACATTCCCTGAAGTGAAGAGGCAGTTTTATGTGAAAGGGTGAAGTGGAGGGATGAAAGAGTGTGTGTGTGTGTGTGTGTGTGTGTGTGTGTGTGTGTGTGTGTGTGTGACTGTGACTGTGAGTGTGTGTGTGTCCTGAATGGTACAGACCACTGGACGTGATCACAACAGAGGGACACCAGAGCAGGCAGAATGGCCATATGTGAGCTGACATTTTCCTCATTTTTCAGTGTTGAAAGCTTTTCCATCAGCTTCCTCAGCAAGGAGCCAACACAGAGTCCCACCCACTGTGGGCCAGCAAGGTCTAAAGACATGTTTACCTGCTTCATTTAACACTGTATATCACTGACCGATCAACTGTCACTCACAAAAAACTGGAGTGTTGGCATGACAGATTGCACTCAACTAATCAGCTCTGGATGGATGAAGGTTTCGATATCATACAGCAGCATGCACAAATCATGGGCTCCATCCATCCATCCATTTTGGCATATCACTATAGTGACGGGGAGGCATGGTGGTGTAGTGGTTAGCGCTGTCGCCTCACAGCAAGAAGGTCCGGGTTCGAGCCCCGTGGCCGGCGAGGGCCTTTCTGTGCAGAGTTTGCATGTTCTCCCCGTGTCTGCGTGGGTTTCCTCCGGGTGCTCCGGTTTCCCCCACAGTCCAAAGACATGCAGGTTAGGTTAACTGGTGACTCTAAATTGACCGTAGGTGTGAATGTGAGTGTGAATGGTTGTCTGTGTCTATGTGTCAGCCCTGTGATGACCTGGCGACATGTCCAGGGTGTACCCCGCCTTTCGCCCGTAGTCAGCTGGGATAGGCTCCAGCTTGCCTGCGACCCTGTAGAACAGGATAAAGCAGCTAGAGATAATGAGATGAGATGAGACTATAGTGACGTGGCTGCTCTGACGGCTTCAGCCATCAAAGTGTCTCGGGAACGTTACAGTAGCGGTTTCAATCATGGGCTACCTGAGCAAAAGCATTTTTGGAGTTTTGCAACCCTAAATCCTATTTAATTCTTTTTTTTTTTTCAGTGCTCAGCTATTTTGGAACCTGTCAGTAAAGTTCAACTTGGCATAGTGCTTTTTTCCCCTGCTAACTCTGATATTTAACAGTTATTCCATGAAATCAAGTCGTACATGAGCCGATAGCTGACGAAGCGCGTAGCGCTGAGTAGGCTGTAAGCCATGTACAATGAGATTGAATGGAATAACTCTTTTATTCTATCCACATTCACTGGATTTTGAGAAACAGAGCATTTTTATTTTTACTTTTTGCAAGTTCAATAAATAAAAACTTTATACAAAACGTCCGACAAAATAATTTCTGCTTAGAACGTGAACAAACCGGCGAAATGACAGGAGCAATTTGTGAAAAAGGCTATAATAATAATTCTTGAAAAATAAAAAAGATATGTTCTTACCATCAAATACTTTTATTCTATATTTTGATGCTTTTTTTGTATTGTTGGGGATTTTGTTTTCGAGTAGAGTTTTTTATTTCGTCCTCAGTTGGTTCAGCAACACGCTCTGCCATTTTGTTTTTCTGTACTTACAGTATATGAGCTGATATCCTAGTAGTAGAGTAGCCAATCAGAGCATGCAATTGCTCATATCCAGTGAACGTGGATAGAATAATAAACAGTAGACCCTACAGCAGATAGTGAGGACAGCTGAGAAGATCATTGGAGTCTCTCTTCCCTCCATCAAGGACATTTACACCACACGCTGCATCTGGAAACCTATCAGCATTGTGGACGACCCCACACACCCTTCACACAATCTCTTCACCATCCTGCCGTCTGGTAAAAGGTACCAAAGCATTCGGGCCTTCACAGCCAGACTCTGTAAAAGTTTCTTTCCACATGCCATCAGACTCCTGAACTCTGAGAGACTGGACAGATACACACGGACTGTTGATTACACCACTTTCACTGCAATCTTTGCACAGTGAAGAATAACACACTATCACTTTTTACAATGCTTATTACATACACAGTGTTTACATTTATATATATATATATATATATATAGTTTTTAACACATTGCAACCTCAAAACGTACATCTCATCTCATTATCTCTAGCCGCTTTATCCTTCTACAGGGTCGCAGGCAAGCTGGAGCCTATCCCAGCTGACTACGGGCGAAAGGCGGGGTACACCCTGGACAAGTCGCCAGGTCATCACAGGGCTGACACATAGACACAGACAACCATTCACACTCACATTCACACCTACGGTCAATTTAGAGTCACCAGTTAACCTAACCTGCATGTCTTTGGACTGTGGGGGAAACCGGAGCACCCGGAGGAAACCCACGCGGACACGGGGAGAACATGCAAACTCCACACAGAAAGGCCCTCGCCGGCCCCGGGGCTCGAACCCAGGACCTTCTTGCTGTGAGGCGACAGCGCTAACCATTACACCACCGTGCCGCCCCTCAAAACGTACATTCCGTACATAATCAGTAACAGGTACTGGTTGGCACTGGACTGTCTGTTTCTGCTAGTTGTCATTTTTGCACTATCCTTTTTGTTTGCACTTTATGTTGTGTATAGTTTATAGTCTGCAATGTTTGCACTCGCTGCACTCATACACTTTATGTTGTTATATGTAGATTTGTAGTCCTGTGTTGTTTAATGTCGCACCATGGTCCTGGAAAAACATTGTTTCATTTTAACTGTATACTGTACCAACTGTATATGGCTGAAATGACAATAAAAAAGCCTTGACCTTGACCTAATAAGAAATGTATTTCTGATAAACCACCCTTATACAAGAAGTGTTGTCAAATGTGAGTAAGGAGTAAGATATTCAAGATGTGTAGATTGTCTATTTGAGTCTGTGGTCAAACAAATTAACTCCAACATGTGTAGCTCAGGCACGGTGGTGTAGTGGTTAGCGCTGTCGCCTCACAGCAAGAAGGTCCGGGTTCGAGCCCCGTGGCCGGCGAGGGCCTTTCTGTGTGGAGTTTGCATGTTTTCCCCGTGTCCGCGTGGGTTTCCTCCGGGTGCTCCGGTTTCCCCCACAGTCCAAAGACATGCAGGTTAGGTTAACTGGTGACTCTAAATTGACCGTAGGTGTGAGTGTGAATGGTTGTCTGTGTCTATGTGTCAGCCCTGTGATGACCTGGCGACTTGTCCAGGGTGTACCCCGCCTTTCGCCTGTAGTCAGCTGGGATAGGCTCCAGCTTGCCTGCGACCCTGTAGAACAGGATAAAGCGGCTACAGATAATGAGACGAGATGAGGTGTGTAGCTCACAAGATTTGAGTGAATAAACCAATCTGTAAACCCTACTCTGAAAGCACACTATTCATGAAGCAGTGTAAATTAGTTAAATCATGTGAGATACAGAAATTCTTTGGTCAGCTGTCCACACGCTTTTGGCTGTATAATGTGTATACATAGTTATTTTTTATACTCATAAACTAAATATAACTGATAATGAAATCAGTAAAATAACTCGTATTTATATCCATCCATCCATCCATCCATCCATCCATCCATCCATCTATCCTGTGCAGGGTCACAGGCAAGCTGGAGCCTATCCCAGCTGACTACGGGCGAAAGGCGGGGTACACCCTGGACAAGTCGCCAGGTCATCGCAGGGCTGACACATAGAGACAAACGACCATTCACACTCACATTCACACCTACGGTCAATTTAGAGTCACCAGTTAACCTAACCTGCATGTCTTTGGACTGTGGGGGAAACCGGAGCACCCGGAGGAAACCCACGCAGACACGGGAAGAACATGCAAACTCCACACAGAAAGGCCCTCGTTGGCCACGGGGCTCGAACCCAGGACTTTCTTGCTGTGAGGCGACAGTGCTAACCACTATACCACTGTGCCGCCCCATCTAAACTCATAAACCAATAAATTATCATGTTATTATTTTAAACTCCTCTATTTTGATTTCACGCTTTGTTACCTTGTTGTCTAAAAGTATAAATGCACTAAAAACTAAAACACTTGCCAGAGATTCTACATGACACGAAGGATCAAGCAGTTCAGGAGCTGTTATTAAAAGCTGTAAACACTACACCTCATTTGTTCCTCCCGTAATACCTAACAACCTGTGTTTTCTCTCCCTCCGCCGTCTCTTCCCTCTGTCTGTCCCTCTCTGTTGAGTTACATGTCGATCCTGAGACACCAATTATGCTGACCTCTTCTGCTCTCCGGACGTGCCTGATCCATCCTGATACCCTAGTTCTGGCTGGAGTCTCATCACGTTGTTCCTGTAGAGGCCGGCCCCATATGGACAGTCAAAAGTCGCACTTGGAAGACGCTCTGGACAATTACAGTAATGCATCTATGGCTGAGGACTACAGTTGACGTGCTAACTTTAGGACTACAGTGTCATGAACAGTTTTGCATTCAAGTTTCCATCAGTGAACAGTTTATAGCGTCAACAAAACAGATTTCATGTTAAAACTATAATGAATTTCCTGGTTTCACAGTTATACTTTGTGACTATGTAGGACACTGTTATAGAAGCGAGTTATCTGGGTGATGTTGTCTGTTATCACCCAGATAAAGATGGGTTCCCTTTTGAGTCTGGTTCCCCTCAAGGTTTCTTCCTCATGTTGCCTGAGGGAGATTTACTTGCCACCGTCACCATAGGTTTGCTCATTGGGGATAAATTAGGGATAAAATTGGCTCATGTCTAAAGTCTTTCATTTTCTGTAAAGCTGCTTTGCAACAATGTCTGTTGTTAAAAGCGCTATACGAATAAACTTGACTTGACTTGACTTAATACCAATCCTCTTGGCTGCTCAAACCTGTCATAGAAATCTACAGAAGAGTGCTATGAAGAGTCTAAAGCCTGGTGTTGTCAAGAGTTTCACATGCATTAGGTAGTATAATCCTTACTGTTAACACAGAAAGACCTTTAACAGCTCAGCATTAAAGCAGTGCTCCTCTTTTTCAGTCAGCTTAAATCTTGTCTCTGTAAATATTGTGTGATTTTAAAGCAGAGGAGCCGCTTGGTGATAGTCAACGACTTCACCAGGGATGATGGAAGCTATGAATCTCTCTGAAAAATTCATAAGATCCATTACAAGCCGAGCAAAGCCAAGCCAAGCATATGGTGATATCACAAAGGGGATATATATATATATATATATATATATATATATATATATATATATATATATATATATAGAGAGAGAGAGAGAGAGAGAGAGAGAGAGAGAGCAAGCAAGAAAAAGAGAAAAAAAACGACAAAAGATTTTTTTCTTAGCTATAATAAAAAATTCATGCTAAGGCATTCAAGTAAAGTCGCTTTTGATGTTCTGATTTAATGAACGATTTGATGCTTGGATGTAAGTTTACTCAAGCCTGTACTAATGTCTGTTCAGGGAACTGGGGAAGGTCATGTGTCTTTCTTCTGAAGAATCAAACTGATTGTGAGCCAGCAAGCACTTCTGCTAAACACCTTTTTTCTGTGTGCGTCTGTGTGTCTGATAACCAAACACCTGCTCTGCAGCAAAGAAAACAGAACCTTGAATTTCAGAAATACACTTCCACATTTTCTCAGCCGCTCACTCAGACGTTCCTCATGTGTCGAACCTGAAACACAAGGGTCGTCTTACTGAGCGAGTCGGCTACATGAACAGCTGTGATACTGTTTTAGTGTTGCCGTTGTTCAAGTCTCTGATGGGCAGCGAGCTATGAACACAACAACACTTCATGAAGCACAACTTACTGTGCCTGAAAACACACTTTCATGGAAAAGTAATTTGCTGGTTTTTCACGTGATTATGTGACTAATATGTGATCACGTATTTATTTCACCACTTTTAAAATGCACTCAAGCAAATACTGACTCATATAACAAATAAGCCCACGTGGGGAAAATTAACGTGTAAAAATAAATGAATGATGCAAAATAAGCACAAGTGAAGAAATAAAAACATGCATTACGTGAACAAAATACGTGACGTGTCTAAATACACGTGTAAAACCATGCCATTATTCACATGACATTTATGTGACTTTTTTAATAAGAAATAATAAACACCACAAATATAAAAGCAGTGTTGAATCTCTTTAATCAGAGCATTGTACAATAATAGAGTACACTGAGCCCTCAAGCAGTGAAGCATGACCAGAGGACACAGATCCAGTCTGCAGGGGTTCTCTGATGGAGCCGAGTATTCACTTCTGCTCGCTCTGAAACATTTATGATGCCAAGAAGAACCTGATCTGCTTGTGTCGTATTAAAGTTCTTCTAAGCAGCACACCACCCAATTCAGTCACAGACCCTTTGACAACAGCGTAAACGTACAGATGTGAGTGTAGAGAGATTTATGTGACATATAGAACACAATATGTCTCTAAATAAATCAGTAGTAAAATGTGTTCTTGTACAAGCATCATTCATGCTTACCTTTAAAACATTACACTATGTTGTTTAAATTAAACAGATAAGCACAGAAAAAAATGGATGCTGACTGACCTGAGACATATTATTAGATTTAACTCTTGAGCAGGCACTCAAATGGAAAAAGGAAGACCAATGGGAGGCCAATAAGAGGCCAAAGGGAGGGAGGGAGGGGAAAAAAGGCTAAAAGCCTCCATCACCTCAAGAAAAAGACACAGGAACCCCTCAATGCAACGTGTCTGCATCTCCAAACACCACAGAATGAGTGGAGTGACAAAATCATTTTGACAGCCTGTTCACATGTAACATCTCAGACTCTGTTGCCGTGGGGAGCTGCCCATAGAGATGGGGCTCCATCGCTGGGGGTAACTGGGCTCCGACGTATTGCGTATTGATCACTGACACACACACACACACACACACACACACACACATGCACACAGTGTTGTGACTCAAATACAGTTGAAGTTTCCCACTCTGTACGTATTGATTGGGAACAAGTCAACACGAGTAATTGCCATCAAAATACCGATTTACTGAAGGGCACGCAAGCTTCAGCTGTAGTTGGACTGATGTGGAAGTATGGATTTGTTGTTTCTTCCTCCCTCTGATCCCAGCATGTAACTAAGATGTAACATGCAGGCTGAATAGGACAGAAGTCTACCTGGAATTCTGGCATTTAAAGTGCAAGTTCTCTTCAGGTCAGGCACAGTAAATGTTCAATGGAAAACAGATGTGTCTGACACCATGCTGTTGTCAGTATTAGAAAAAAATGTGATTGATATCATGTGAGGACACTGAGCTACAGCCAGAGTATTGATACAAATTTTATGCCAGTGTTTACGCAGGGAAAGTTAAGCATATTCAGTGATGGGTTAAGCACATGCTTAAATGGATTTTCCAAATGTGCCATTCAGGTTCTTAAAGTAACCTGTGTGTAAGTCACGCCCCTGAGCTTGCAAGATTATTCTTGAGTAGAAGCATTTGAGGGCGGCACGGTGGTGTAGTGGTTAGCACTGTTGCCTCACAGCAAGAAGGTCCTGGGTTTGAGCCCAGCAGCCGAAAAGGGCCTTTCTGTGTAGAGTTTGCATGTTCTCCCCGTGCCTCCATGGGTTTCCTCCGGGTGCTCCGGTTTTCCCCACAGCTCAAAGACATGCAGGTTAGGCTAATTGGTGACTTTAAATTGACTGTGAGTGTGAATGGTTGTTTGTCTCTATGTGTCAGCCCTGCGATGACCTGGCAACTTGTCCAGGGTGTACTCTGCTTCTTGCCCATAGTCAGCTGGGATAGGCTCCAGCTTGCCTGTGACCCGGCACAGGATAAGCGGCTACAGATGATGGATGGTTGGATAGAAGCGTTTGATGTTTTTCAAAGTCAAGGATGATTCCCTAGTAGGGTGCATCCTTCCAAGTCTGGTCCTTTAGAGGTTAGGCGGCCCATTCTACCGGTATAATTGCGGGTACATTTAAAGTGTTGATTCTGTTAGTTATCGTCAAACTGGGCAATCCGTTAACAGAATTGACGATAACAGAGTCGACATTTTCCACTATTTTGTGTCTTAACTCCACATGCTAACCTCAAACTAGCTACCATATGGCAAGTATAAAAGCAGAATTTTATGGATTTTAATCATATTATTGTTGCTTTAAAAAAAAATGAGTGATTCACTCCAATATCACAATAACAGATTTGACGAATAATTAATCTACTGTTGGTGTATCCTCAATATTTCGTTCAAATTAATGAGAGAAGAAACATAACACACCTCGCTGCCTTTCTGAAGTTTCCCGCCAGAGGAAGCGACATCTTTCGGTGCAGGTGTCGTGCGTATTATTAAAAGTCTTTGTGGATTTTACATGGTTTTATAACAGAGTTAACAGAGTTGACAAGAACATTGGGACGGGAAATTTTTTAAATATATTTTTTGTTCCTGAAATTTCACATAATACAGAAAATGGACTTTCCATGCAATTGATTTTATAACAGTTAATAGAATAAGCCCCAAAAAACAGATTGTTAGACTGACTCACTTCATGTTTATTCAAGTTGAATGTATGAATCAGTAGTCCAAGACAGCCAATAATGTGGGGGTGGAGTCATTTAGTTAGTGTTTTATAGGTAAATTGGGTCTAAAATGTACATCAAGCATTGCTATTGGTGAAAGTTTGTCATAATTTGCATTATGGTTCAAAACTAATTCAATAAAGATTTCTTTTGTGGAAAATAGCAAAATGTTTATCTAGGAGATGTGAAATTTACCCCGAATTCTAGAATGACCCAGGTGTGTGTCAATGAAAACGTCCAACTTTGTATGTGTGCATATGACTGGGTGTTTTAAGAATGCTAAGGATACACGCATGTACATCTTTGAATATACTCTGAACAAAGCACTCAGTCCTCGGTAGAATTCGAAGGCTCCAAGACACCAGACCAGTCCTTTGGTGGGATTTGATAACATGGCATTCTTGAAATGCAGCTGTTAAGGATCCTTCCTTGACATTGAGAAACACCCATGGCTTTTCAATAGCACTTAGATTATCACCTTTAAACACAAGAGCTTGTCTTTAAGCTTGGAACAATGAAAGATAAAACATTTGGACTGAAAAAGGAAATAGTTTTTTTTCTTTGTTCTCAAATGTAATATAATGTAACATTAAAGCATCTGACCATTTAAACTTGAGACAATTTATAAATAACAAATAAAAAGACCAACATATTGATATGTGAATGACTAAAAAGCTAATAGGAGTCTAGGATATTGATAATATATTGCTGCATGAATAGTCGTAGATGTAACTAGAAAAGCACTCGGAGAGCGCAGACCTCCACCAAGAATCCTTTAAAAAAAATCCGGGATCCAGAAGGTGATCCGGATCACCGCCAAAATTTAATGGATTGTTACTTGTGCCCAGTCACACCTCTGGAAAAAAATTTCAGAGCAATCCGTTCATTACTTTTTCCGTAATGTTGCTAACAGACAAACCAACCAACCAACCAACAAACAAACAAACAAACAAACAAACAAACAAACAAACAAACACTACCAAAAACATAACCTCCTTGGCGGAGGTAATAATAATAACTAGATTGCATTTCTGGAGAAAATGCGAAAGTGTGCTTGCTCAGGTGCGCCGCCATGGCAACCTGGCAAGAGAGGCGACCGCACGCCCACACGACAAGTTTTGTGTCAACACGCGAAAGTTTGGCCAAGACACAAGGCGGATTCTCATACGGAGATGACAGGCTGGCAAGGTTCTTTACAGGGACATCCCAGAGCATCACTAACATGAAAATTTAGATGTAATTCTAAATCCGTAAAGAAATATGACCCCAAACAGGTTTTTGCTCATTGTGGCGCCCCTAGTAGTCAAATGACACCAAATTTGATGAGGATACAAGAACTGGTGCCAAAAGTCATATCAACAAATACGGTATCGATACGTCAAAGCGTTTCTGAGATAGGAGCCAAAATACGTTTTTGCTAATTGTGACGCCCCCTAGTGGACAAATGACACCATATTTGATGAAGGTAGTTTGGATGGTGTCCAAAGTCATGCCACTAAATATGGTCTTGATACATCAAAGCGTTTCCGTGATATGAGCTCACTTCCTGTTTGGTGGCTTTGCCATCGATTTTGATTGGCTGCCACAGGCGAATGCTTTGATGTATGAGAGCGAAACGAATGTCATTCATTAGGCATGGACTGGAGATCATGTGTGCCAAGTTTCGTGATGATCGGACAAAACTTGCGGCCAGGGTCACTCTACCTCCACTTTGGACAAAATTCAAAATGGCGGAAAATCTAATTAGGCGAAGAATGACGTCATAGGGTGCCTTGGAATCGTCTAGCTCCAAGGATTCCAACGGCACAAGACTTATGAAAATCAGACATACGGATCAAAAGTTAAGTGCATGAACGCATGTAAGACTGTGATCAGTTGGTGGCGCTAAAGCGTGAGACATACCAACATGAAAATTGATGAAATCAATCAGGGTCCACTCCTCTATCATACCAAGTTTCATGACTTTACACCTTACGGTCTGGCCTACAGAAGGAAAAATCTGTTTTTTTGCGTCGCACGCCCATTCATTTCAATGGGGAAAAATTAATCCTTTAAAAAAATCCGGGATCCAGAAGGTGATCCGGATCACCGCCAAAATTTAATGGATTGTTACTCGTGCCCAGTCACACCTCTGGAAAAAATTTCAGAGCAATCCGTTCATTACTTTTTCCGTAATGTTGCTAACAGACAAACCAACCAACCAACAAACAAACAAATGCTACCGAAAACATAACCTCCTTGGCGGAGGTAATGATTACATTGATCACTGCAAATTTGGTTTAATTTCACAGTATTGCTTCCACCCTCTAGCACTCCCTAGTATTCTGTATTTATTTTTTTATATTGTGCTAACAGTTAATAGTGTTCACAATTTAATGAGGTCACTTGATGGAAAATAGAAGTCAGATGGTACAACGCCAATTTTTTTGTTGATGACAAACCAGATAGTGCCAACAAAAGCACTACTGAGGTGTAATGCATTTGTTATTTATTTTTACAACTTAATTTCACATTTACAGTATGTGGTTTCATTTATCACTGGTGATTTTCTCGCAAGAATAATTCTCATGCATTTACTTAAAGGGGCCGACTCACCCTTCCCATAATCCAGTTCACTGTTTTTGTTTTGAAATCACGTGACTGTTACTCTAACTCTCTGTGCAGAAAAACCTCTGTAAATTCACTGTTGGTGATCCTTTTGGAATCCATCTCAAACTTTTTCTTCATCTACATTTCAAGTTTTAAATAGAATATGCCTTTTTTTTTCCTTTGTGGCTGCTCATGAGATGGCTGAGGCCTTACACAATACGAGTCCTTACACCGTGTACTAAAATTGTCTTGGACAATTTTATTACACGGTGTAAGGACTCATATTTACAACTCAATGTCTCTAAGACTAAAGAGATGCTTATTGACTTACACCATAGTCTTACTACTATTGTATCGACCATCATAAATGGCACGGCTGTGGAGACCGTAAGCGAGGACAAGTATTTGAGCACTATCTTAGATGATAAATTGACCTTTGATGCCAACACTGACTCCATCTGTAAAAAGGCCAGTCAAAGACTGTTTTTCTTGAGGAAGTTGAAGGGATTTAATGTTTACAGATCACTTCTTAGGATTTTTTATTTATCTTTTATTGAGTCAGTTTTGGCGGCACGGTGGTGTAGTAGTTAGCGCTGTCATCTCACAGCAAGAAGGTCCGGGTTCGAGCCCTGTGGCCGGCGAGGGCCTTTCTGTGTGGAGTTTGCATGTTCTCCCCGTGTCCGTGTGGGTTTCCTCCGGGTGCTCCGGTTTCCCCCACAGTCCAAAGACATGCAGGTTAGGTTAACTGGTGACTCTAAATTGACCGTAGGTGTGAATGTGAGTGTGAATGGTTGTCTGTGTCTATGTGTCAGCCCTGTGATGACCTGGCGACTTGTCCAGGGTGTACCCCGCCTCTCGCCCGTAGTCAGCTGGGATAGGCTCCAGCTTGCCTGCGACCCTGTAGAACAGGATAACGCGGCTAGAGATAATGAGATGAGATGAGTCAGTTTTAACTTTTGCTATGATCTGTTGGTTTGGTAACCTAAGTGTGATGAATAAAAACAGGCTTAGAAAAATTGTTCATATCTGTCAGAAGATTACTGGCATTAACCTCAACAGTACTGGGCATATGTATGAAGTCAGAGTCACACAGATGACAATGGCTATTTTGGTAGATATTAATCACCCATTTCATTCTGAGTTTTGCCTCCTGCCATCAGGGAGGAGATATGCTTTTCTTAAGCGGGCAAGGTCTAACAGATACTTGAGATCTTTTATCCCAGCAGCTGTTGGGTTCCTTAATAAGCTTTAGGTCATTTTGTTATTTTTGTGTATGTATAAATTTCTTGATATGTTCTTGAATATACAGTATTGTGATCTTACATTTTTGATATGTGTATTTATGTCTATGTTTACTAACTTCTGTGTCATGTTCTATGTGCTTGAGTGTATATTTGTGTTGGCTACTTGTTGTGAATCAAATTGCCCTAGGGGACATTAAAGATAATCCAATCCAAGCCAATCCAATCCAATCCTGTCCTGTTCTGGTTCATTACAACAGAATAACCAAACAAAACCAGAATGGATCTGTCATAGGAATTTAAAAATATCACTACTTTAACAAAATATCTTCCATTTCACATTACAATTTATGATCTATGGCTTGGGATGTCACTGTATTATTGTGGATTGTTTTTTAAATGGTGGAATATCCATGGGTGCCAAAATGGTAAATCACTACTTGACATAGAGGCTTCTAGGAATGATGAACCGGCCTCTTTAACATCAAGTGCGATTTTAGAACATAACTTTCACATGATTTTCACATTATCATATATTAGTCACATAATCATGTGAAAATTATGTTCCCTTTCAGACTTACTCACCCTTGTAACATCATACTTTTCTCATTAGTTTCATTGTGGTTACAGAATAATTTAGAGTAGCTTGAACAATGTGGGTGGCATAGTGGTGTAGTGGTTAGCACTGTCATCTCACAGCAAGAAGGTTTGAGCCCAGTGGCTGATGGGGGCCTTTTTGTGTTGAGTTTGCATGTTTTCCCCGTGTTTGTATGGGTTTCCTCTGGGTACTCCGGTTTCCCCCACAGTTCAAAGACATGCGGTTAGGTTAACTGGCTACTCTAAATCGCCCACAGGTGTGAATGGTTGAAAGGAGAAAACCTCTATAATAATCCAGTAGAAGGCAATGGGAAACCACTAGTGTAATTTTTCCCTAAAAACTTTAATGGCTGGAGCCATCAGAGTGGCCACGCCACTGCAGTGATATGCCAAATAGATAGATAGAGTGAATAATGTGTGGAGATATCCAGCTTCAACCATGTAAACGTGTCCGATTTTTTTTTTTCAAGATGTAGTCTACATTTCATTGGGGGAAAACTACTGATACTGTACTGACTGGACAGACATCACCAGAAAAAAATCCATCTCACATTTCTCCTGTAAAGCAGAGATTCGCTAACATTTTGGTCTGTAAAATAAATTGACAATGGTGGACTTCTCCAGGTTGGTGGAGAAGTCCTGCCTCAAGTGGAGGAGTTTAAGTATCTCGGGATCTTGTTCACGAGTGAGGGAAGGATGGAGCGTGAGATCGACAGGCGGATCGGTGCAGCCTCCGCAGTGATGCGGTCGCTTTACCGGTCCATCGTGGTGAAGAAGGAGCTGAGCCAAAAGGCGAAGCTCTCAATTTACCGGTCGATCTACGTTCCGACTCTCACCTATGGTCATGAGCTTTGGGTAATGACAGAAAGAACAAGATCGCGGATACAAGCAGCTGAAATGAGTTTCCTTCGCAGGGTGGCTGGGCGCTCCCTTAGAGATAGGGTGAGAAGCACAGTCACTCGGGAGGAGCTCGGAGTAGAGCCGCTGCTCCTCCACATCCAGAGGAACCAGCTGAGGTGGCTCGGGCATCTTTTTCGGATGCCTCCTGGACGCCTCCATGGGGAGGTGTTCCAGGCATGTCCCCCCGGGAGGAGGCCCCGGGGAAGACCCAGGACACGCTGGAGGGACTATGTCTCTCGGCTGGCCTGGGAACGCCTCGGTGTTCTTCCCGAGGAGCTGGCCGAGGTGTCTGGGGAAAGGGAAGTTTGGGCTTCCATGCTTAGACTGCTGCCTCCGCGACCCGGTCCTGGATAAGCGGAAGAAGACGAGACGAGACGGGTGGACTTCATTCCATTGTAACAGGAACCAAAACTAATTGTCTTTTGCAGTCCAAAATCAAGGAATTAAACAAATGGAATCGAATGTGGCTTCTGATTGGGGTCTAAAGGTTAGAGAAGCAGCCTTGGACCCAAAGGGTTGCTGGTTTGCAGAAGGGAACCATCAGGGCCTTCTAGGCCTTCAGAGAAGGCCCAAACATATCAGAATTTCAAATGTTATATGTAATTTCTTTCATAATTTAATTGTAATTATTCTCTTCTAATTTTAATTTGGCCTCATTTTCTATCAAATTTGCTTCAGAAATGAAAAGGTTACTCTCCTGCAAACATTAAAATCGAGTTATCCAATGAGATTTTTTTGTTTGTTGTCTCTAGGCTGAGAAGAGTTTAGAGCCGGCTCACTCATTGGTTAGGGCTTCATTGCCTGGACAGAAGGCCATGGCAGTGTATGAATATGTAAGAAGTGACAGATGAATCAACCAATCAGATTTTGATTAATAGTGGGAGGGATCCAAAATTTATCGCCCTCAGCCTTCTCGAAGGCCAACATGAGCTTAACTGTGAGTCAGTGCTGTCAGCGCAGCAGTGAAGTCACCTTCCAGCCGGTGTAGCATTCATCAGTAGTGTTAGCAAATGCTAATAAAGTGGTCAAGCCAGTGCTATTGAGAGCTACTAGCACAAGCTAATGACTGAGAAACTAAGATTTCTGTCTCTAGACTCTTCTTCCACACATGCTCACCAAGGTATTTTTCACTCAGACTTAAGTATTAATTTCCCTATGTAATTTACTTAGTCACTTTTAAAATCAACATCGACAACTACACACAACAGAGCGACCTGGCACCCTGCCACTAATCCCTTGCAAAATCCTTTACCCTGCTGCTTTTTTTGGTGTGCCTGGCTAAGTTTTGGCTGAGCTGAATTCCCAGCTCTTATAGTAATGGTTCACCACTGCTGGTTTGATTCCCTGGGCCAGCAGGGAAAATGGGGGGGAGTTGAGTGAATGAACAGCACTTTTCCCTTCCCTCTGTATCCATGGATGAAGTGCCCTTGAGCAAGGCACCTAACCCCCAACTGCTCCCCTGCTCCCCTGGCAGCAAAGCTGTCCACTGCTCAGGGTATGTGTGTGTGCTCATTGCTCACTTATGTGCGTGTGTTCACTGCTTCAGATGAGTTAAATTCTCTAGCGCACATGTGATGAAATAAAGGCTTCTTCTTGTGGATAACATTAACAGCCCCTACTATAATAGACATAAACTACACTATACATATTATTTAACATGAATACAATGGCGGGTGGCACGGTGGTGTAGTGGTTAGCGCTGTCGCCTCACAGCAAGAAGGTCCGGGTTCGAGCCCCGTGGCCGGCGAGGGCCTTTCTGTGTGGAGTTTGCATGTTCTCCCCATGTCTGCGTAGGTTTCCTCCGGGTGCTCCGGTTTCCCCCACAGTCCAAAGACATGCAGGTTAGGTTAACTGGTGACTCTAAATTGACCGTAGGTGTGAATGTGAGTGTGAATGGTTGTCTGTGTCTATGTGTCAGCCCTGTGATGACCTGGCGACTTGTCCAGGGTGTACCCCGCCTTTCGCCCGTAGTCAGCTGGGATAGGCTCCAGCTTGCCTGCGACCCTGTAGAACAGGATAAAGCGGCTAGAGATAATGAGATGAGATGAGATGAATACAATGATCAGGATGGTTTAGGTGTTTATATTGTATTTTAAAAAAGACTGAAATGCATCAGCATAGCAATATACAGGGCATATGAAGCTAACACAGAGTCACAGAGGAGAGAGCTTTGAACAGAACTTTTTTTTTTTCCTGACATGCCAACTGGGCACTAGGGACGGTGTTTAGCAGACAACTTCAATTCCAGACAAATTCTCTGAAGACAGTGCTTAAAACTAGCAGTGAGATAGTAAAAAAGACTTAAAATACAGTTTCTACTTACTACATTGTATTAAATTTAATTCTAGGATATATTTCATAATGAGTAGTGATGCAATCAAGACAACTGCAGTATGAATGAATATGTGCTGAATATCATCCAGATTCCACAGTGCTGTCAGGGATCTAAGCCTGAAAGGTCAATATGTGTGTCAGGTAATCAGGTTACGGAGGTGTTGTCTTGTTGCTGGTGCCTATTAAAAAATACATGGTTATGCGATAGCACTGACCTGATGCAGATCTGCTACTTAACACATGCCTTTAGCAAAGCCCATAATGAACAATGAGAAGTTGGATTACGTGAAGAGTGTTTCATAACACACAAGAACAAATATTAGAGCGAAAATACTAAGAGAACTTAAAGAAAATATCACTGATCCCTTTTTCATCAGTGTATTCACAAATATAAATACAGGTTTAGTAAATACAGGTTCAGTGAATCTGCCTTGCAAAGTCTGTATATCTTTTCCAAATGCATTTCCGCTGTGCGTCAAATAAACAATGAGTAAATGACAAGAGACGAAATGTCAAACATCTGACATCACCAGCCCTATAGATCTGTCAGCATCGTCTAGCAGACAGACACTTCTTTCCTTTCTCCCAATAAACATCACTGTCTGCTGTCAAACACTGAATCAGCAGTCTCCAATTAAGCAGGAGCAAATCTGAGGTGGACACGCGACAGGCGTGCTCTTCCATACAGTTTATTTGCACTATGTCTTTTGTGTTTAGCCTTTCATCACACAGCAATAGACAGAGCAAACGGTCGAACCAGCTGCAGGTTAAATCCTAGTGCTCAAACCTTGTCCTTGTCCATTGAACTAAAATCAGGGTCTTCTGTCCAAACACTGAACAGGAAGTCAAACACAGGGCCTGTATCAAGTTTCATATATCAGAGAAATGTTGAATTAAGGCTTTACGCAAAAAAAAAAAAAAAAAAAAAAAAAAAGCCTCGCAACCCAAGCAATCACGGATGTCTTTTCAATATTTCCATGGCATGACATGTTTAAATAACCAGTGTCTGAGAGACCTATTGTGAGTCAGTGTGCTCTGTATGATCTATAATACTACCAGGTATTGAACACTGAATGTTAATACAGCAGACATACTTAGTGCATTAATAAATACATAAACCCAAGAGAGGCCAGTAAAATGATTAACAAGAATATTTGTTTTCAAGTGATTCTTCTCAAGAGCTTTCGAGAAGCGTGTCCTGCTTGAGTGCATGTCAGATTGCTCTGCTGTAATCCTATTAGCACACACTCAGGCACTGTGCTTAATAAGAGATTTACATTTACAAAGAGATCTCTCCATGCTGTTGGCCTTTTATACACTTCGGTCTCAACATATTGGTTTGCTAGACTCTTTTGTGTATGTATCATTTCAAAAAATCTCTGTGATCAAAGAGCAGAGAGGGATAGAAACTAATCCGGAGCTGATTGAGGCCATTTGTGGGGGGCAAGACTGACGCTCAACGATGGCAGCAAATCAACTGGATGATGTAATTCAAAGATGGGTGAGTGAACGGCAAATCATGTGATTGAAAAGGTAGATGTATTCATTAGTAGATGTATGAAGAACTGTTCAAATTAAAATTACATGGCGTTAGACTTAGGCCCTGTCCACACGGCAACGGATTCAGGTGAATCTGATAAAATTTTTTATCGTTTCGGCCTGGCGTCCACACGGCACCGGCGTTTTGGGTGCCCCAAAATGATATTTTTTGAGAACGGGTTCCAGAGTGGAAAAATCTGGCAACGGCGCCGTTGCCAAGTCGTCTGGATGAGTAGAACGGATTTGTTTACGATGACGTCACAACCACATGACTAGAAAAGGGCCAGAAGACCCTTCAACAGATTGTTTTGTATGAACCACTGCATTGCATTCACTTTTGTATACAGCTTTTCTTTTAAATAAACAAGTAACTGAACCATTTCTTGAATTTCTTTTTTTTATTGGATAAGACTGCTTTTCAAAATGTTCACACACAATATAAAAAGTTATATAAATTATATAAAAATGCTTTTCAAAATGTTCACACACAATAAGAAAATTAAGTTATATAAAACTATGCACACTAATAAAACTAATTTGTACACACAGAAGGCACGATTTCCTCGCGTAGTCGCAGCCATCTTGTTGTTGTTGTTGTTGTTGTGTGTTTGTTCCTGTGAGTGCTTCACGCCGGGTAGAAGAAGGGGTTCTGTGCGCATGCGTCCTACTTCTCTATTGTTCTGGTGTCTCCGATGGGACCGTCTTACAGCGCACGTAGAGGTGTGGCATGTGTATTGCATCGTTTTCAGCAAGCGTTGCGTTGCCATATGTACCTGATATTTTACTGATCCGTTGCCCATGTGGATGCGATATTTTTTTTACCCGCTAAAAAAAAATCTCGTTGCCGTTGTCGTGTGGATGTAGCCTTAGCCCATGTTTACATTAGACCGTATCAGCGGATCATCAGATTAACGTTTTTAAAACGATTAGTGTGCACACAGCAACACCAATACACGATTTGCGTGCACACAGCAACACCAATACACGGATACGCTCGGCTCCGCAGGCATCCTGCGCTCCAAATACTGACTTCCGGGTTAACATGGCGGCAGGTGTGCGTCTTGGCTTGGCAGGTGCAAACGCTTCACCTTCCCAAATACCGTCTAGGGAAACGCCATCCTCATATACCGTCAAAATTAGTCTACAATCATTATGGACTACTCTGATTAAAACCAGATCACAAGAATTTTCAAATACTCTTTGGCTGGCACTGTATTTAGTGATGGTGATCGTCCTACCTCTGTGGGGAAGCTGGCATGCGGCCTGCTTGGCATCCTGCACGGAGACACAGTGCAGCGCCTCTCATTTTACGCACGACTCATGGAACTTGTTTACATTGTATTCCACCGTGCTGACAAACGGGCATACACATGTAGTGCGTTATCAACTTAGGCACGCAGAAAGGAACAAAATATCCCCCCGTGATCGAAGATTCGCGACGATGCTGTGCACTATTCTTCTCCTCTGTGGTGATATTCATCTCAACCCTGGGCCGGGAAATAGTGGGCCTTTGCAAGACGAACATCAAACCCCGCTGGGACTTGAACATGGCCAACAGCTTGGTGACGCTACACTTGGAGGCCTTGGGCAGGCCGCGGAAATGTTGCTCCAACTTTCCAACAGCGAGTTGGTTGATTACGCGGCAGCACAAGGTAACGCTGAACTTGAGGCTCTTAAACTGGATAATAAGAAATGCCGACAGCTCATCTCACCGTTGAAATCTGCATATACATGCAACCGGGGTATCGCGGCTATAAAACAACAACAAACTAGGATATTTCAGACTGTTAATCATGCTAAAGTGCTTTGGGATCCAGCGTTAAAGCCTAAGGGGATCTTTGGTGGACATTTAAACGTTAGGAGTTTAATATCTAAAACGGAACAACTTGAACATCTTCTGACTGACTCAAATGTTGATTATTTGTGCTTATCCGAAACATGGTTGAATTCATCCACTCCATCGGGTGTTTACAATATCCCAGGTCACCGTGTCTTTAGACGTGACCGTGGACATGGCAGAGGGGGCGGGGTCATGATATATGTAAAAGAACTCATTCAGTGTAAACCGCTCGATCTGCCAAATGATCTTGAATGTGTTGGTGTTAATATTAATCTCTCTCCTGAAATGTCGTTCAATGTTATTGTTCTTTATCGACCACCATCTGAGAATGATAAGTTTGTGGATAAACTGTCTGATGTACTTAAAACATGTAATGGTAAAGAAGTGCTAATAATGGGTGATTTTAATTTAAACTGGCTAGATAAAACAAAAAGAAAAAAACTAAAAAATATGGCAAATAGATTTCATCTAACCCAACTGATTGAAAATCCAACTAGGATATCACGATCTTCAAAGACATTACTGGATTTAATTTTTACAAATAAATCAGAACGCATATCAAAAACATATAACTTAATTACTGGGTTATCAGACCACAACCTTACCCTGGTTACGAGACAGTTGTCAAAAAAACGGCTTATAAATAACAATATGCCAGAATGGAAAAAATATATCTCACTCATCCCTAAAACACAAATGCAGTTCTTTGAAGCAGAAGTTAGGCAAACACATTGGGGTAACGTTGTAAATGACAAGAATTGTGAACAAGCATGCAAAGATCTACTGGACACTATCAAAAGGCTCATATCAAAATACACTAAATCCATCTGTTATAAATTTCGGAAACGAACATTGCCTTGGTTTAACAATAGTTTATTTAACCTTATTAAGCAAAGAGATGCAGCCTTGAAAAATCCCTGTCTGGTCTAGATATTGACCGATTAATATATAAAGGCCTCAGAAACAAGGTTACATCAGAACTGAGGAAGGCCAGAGCAAATTATTTTCTTGAAATTATAAAACAAGCCAAAGGCAATTCAAAATTACTCTGGAGAACCATTGATCAACTTTCAGGAAAAGAATATAAAGAAAGTGTACACTCTCATCTTAAAATAAATGGAATTTTACAGAATGATAGTTTAATAATTGCAAATAGTTTTAATGATTATTTTATAAACTCTGTTTTAGAATTGGGCAGCAGTATATCAGCCCATAAACCATCTAAAAATCTAGTTAATACATTTTATTTGAATTTTACTTCTGTAGATGAAGTCAAGATAAATCAAATTTTATCAACAATATCTAATTCCAAAGCAAAAGACATATGGGGTCTTGACACATTTCTCCTAAAGAAATTTAAGGATGTCCTAACTGCTCCCATAACTTACATTGTAAATAGATCTTTGGAGGAAAATTATTTTCCTAATGTGCTGAAAACAGCTATAGTAACACCGATTTTTAAAGCAGGTGACAAACAGGATGTCACCAATTATAGACCCATTAGTATTCTGCCAGCTATTTCAAAGGTGATTGAAAAAACGGTGGCAGAGCAGTTAATTAATCACTTAGATATAAAAAGGTTAATGCATCCTATGCAGTTTGGCTTTAGAGCTAACTACTCTACTGACACTGCGTGTTGCTACTTTGTAGAACACATCAAAGCTAATCTTGATAAGGGAGGAGTGGTGGGTGCGGTGTTCTTAGACCTTCGAAAGGCTTTTGATACTGTCAACCATTCAGTACTCCTTTCTAAGTTAGGGTGCTTTCAGCTGGCTCAAAGTGTACTAAACTGGATTGAGTCATATTTAATGAATCGGACACAATGTGTTAGAATTAAGGATAAAAGATCTTCCTTAAAACCCTTTGGTGACTGACCCCTTGAAAATGGTTCCTCCAGGAACCATGACATTTCAGTTGTCAAGACAACGGAAAAACTAAAATACAAATACAAATACAAGAGCATTTTGTTTTGTGCACAAGAGCATTGTGACGTATCTTTCTGTTTTTGTATTTTAGTTTTTCCGTTGTCTTGACAACTGAAACGTCATCGTTCCTGGAGGAACCATTTTCAAGGGGTCAGTCACCAAAGGGTTAAGAGCTTGCACTATGGGGATTCCACAAGGTTCCATTTTGGGACCGCTTTTGTTTAGTACATACATCAATGATCTCCCTTCTGTATGTGAAGATGTGGAGATATTGATGTATGCTGATGATACTGTCCTATTCACATATGGTAAAGATCCTGGACAGGTTGCAAACAAATTGACTCAAACATTAACGAAGGTCTCAGTGTGGTTAAAAAAATCTTGTCTTACACTAAACACTGACAAAACTGTTACAATGTTCTTTCATAATAGATCTAAACAAAATATTATTCCAAATATATATGTTGATGGAACAAGGTTAAAGAACGTTGAAGAATTCAAATACTTGGGAGTGATTTTAGACTCTACTCTTTCTTTTAAAAAACATATTAAAAAGCTTGGTAATACTATAAGGTATAGCATAGCTAATTTTAGACACATCCGTACCTCTCTAAGTGTTGATGCTGCTATGATGTATGTCAATGCAATGATTATGTCTCACTTACATTACTGTATATCAAGCTGGTCTCAGGCCAACAAGACTGCCTTAAGATCCATTGCTTCACTGTACAAGCAGGCTCTGAAGGTCTTAGACAAAAGACCATTTCAGTACCATCACTGTGCCATACTTGGCAAATATAATATGCTTAGCCTTGAAAACCTTATACAGTACTCTGATCTGCGTCTAATACATAAAATCATTAATAATACAGCACCCCCACCTCTGAGAAAATTTGTTCAACTCTGCTCTGAACAGATGAGCAGAACCACAAGATCCACCAGTAGGGGAGATTGTAGCCTCCCAAATCGGCGCTCTGCCTTTGCTCAATCAGCCTTCTCTTTTAGAGCTACCAGAGCTTGGAATAGTCTCCCCAATGACTTAAAAAGTATTGTTGATTTCAAGGCCTTCTCAAGGAGCGTGAAAAAATGGATTTTGAGCAACCAGTCTTGTCAACATTAATCATATTATGTAATGCTGCAATTATATATCTTATGTCTTAATTCTTAACTGATTGTTTGTGTGTTTGTGTGTGTGTGTGTGTGTCTGTGCACATGCATTTGTGCACCTATGGCTGCTCTTATTCTCAGGTATTTTGTTTGTATTTGTTTTACCTGCCTAGGGACTGCAGATGGAAATTAGCTTTTTAGCTATAATCTGGCGCAAGCCATCTTCTTACTTTTGTAACCAGTGACTCTTGTGCATGGTCCCTGTTTCAACTAAACTAAACTAAACTAAACTAAACTAAACTAAACTAAACTAAACTAAACTAAACAAATCACTCCGCCCTGAACAGCGAGTGCCCTCTGGAGGGTGCGCACTCCGGCCTTGCACAGCTCACAGAGCACGCGAGTGAAGTGAACAAGCTGTGATTCGGGACTGAGCCGCTGTGTGTGTGATCCCAGCGCATATCACTTACCACTTGCAAGTGGAAGGATGGCAAGCCTAAAGACAATCATAACTACACAATGGGCAGTATTTGCATCAGTATTTGCAGTATTTTCATACTTTTATACTCTTTAATGAAAGGTGATACAAGGCGGAAGTCCGCGCCGTTTTTCAGCAGTCGCGTCACATGACCAACGCCAGCGAATCAGGAAGGTGGATGTCACAGTGACGTTGTCCAATGATGATGCCAGCTAGAGCTCAGCACAGCGTATCCGTGTATCCGCGTATTCTCAATGTTTACACAGCACCGGAGCTGACACGATCTGGATTGAATACATGGACCCTGGCGGATTCCCATTTCCCGGCGTTTCCAGGCGGTTTAATGTAAACGGACAGTGCATCCGCGAAGAAAACGAGACAGATACGGTCTAATGTAAACTTGGCCTTAGAATGGCCACAGTATGACAAGTAACTGGTAATTGATAGGTCATTCATTGGGAAGTAGCTATTATCATCATCATCATCATCATCATAGTTCCATCACCTCAGGTTTGATCATTCGGGATAAATTTATAGGAACAAATTTATAAAGTCATCTGTTTAAAATTTATATCCAGATTGATATATTTCTGCGAAGCTGGTTTGTGACAATGTCTATTGTTAAAAAGCGCTATACAGATACAATTGACTTGACTTGAAATGTGGTAACAACAATTATTATACATACAGGACACTTTTTTGATGGAATAAAATCATGTAGTCTATTCCCTTCTAGTGGATTTCATTCACTTAGTTTGATAGCATGCAATCGCTTATCCTACGTGTATTATGTCACTCTACCCAATGGAGAATGAGCGTTGAATATGGTTTACAATATTGCATGGTTCTCAAGACAACATGATGTCACATGTTGGAGCTGATGCGAATATCCAATGAGAAAGTTTTCTGCTGCGCATGCGCAGAAGCATTTCTTTGTTTGCCGGGAAAGAGAAAGACGCCCTGAACCAAAACAAAAGGCTACCAAAACTTCATTAGATATTCTTCACGCAAAAGAAAAACATACCAACGGACATAAAAAAACTGGAAAAGAAACATGTCGGAGACGTAAAACTTCTGTGCTAGGGAGCAACTGTGACAATTTGGAAACAAACATGGCCGCCAGGTTTGCTTCATTAAATACAGAAGATTTTGAGAGAATTTTGAAAGAGAAAGACACGTTGAACACCTGGAAGGAATGTATAATAATAATAATAATAATAATAATAATAATAATGGATTTTTCGTGGTATATCAGATATATTCCATTCAGCTAGCATGATAGTGAACTAATAAAGTGTCTGGTGAGTGTATACAAGTAAATCCTTTGTATTACTGTCTGATATGTTTGTAGGACTGTCTTTGTCATAAGAAAAACATAACCAGGAAATATTATGTACCAGGTACATATGCTAGTAAGTCTTTTGAAATATAATGGAAATGGGATTGTAAAATGGAGTGCATATTGTATATGGTAATTAAACTGTAGCTGTTCTCTTGTCTTTTTTGGGTAATTATTGCCATATGGCACCATGTACTATGAAGGCCACCCAGTGACTGATATGCTGGTCCGTTGTCACACAGGGGTTCAGCTCAACCATTGTTCACAAAAAAGTTGCTGTTAAGTGAATCCTAGAAACCTGATTGTCTTCATATAAGTTTATATAAAGTTAATATTAGGGGAAGCCATGGCCTAATGGTTAGAGTAGCAGCTTTGGGACAAAAAGGTCACCGGTTCGATTCCCTGGACCAGCAGGAATGGCTGAAGTGCCCTTGAGCAAGGCACCAAACCTCCAACTGCTCCCCAGGCTGCTCTGGGTATGTTGTACATTGCTCTGGATAAGAGCATCTGCTAAATGCCATTAATGTAATGTAATGTAATATGTACTCAACTGGTGAGTTGGCCTAGCGTGTCTGCCTCTCATTTGGGAAATTGTGAGCTCTACTAGTGGTTGGGTTATTTCAAAGACCTTCTTTAAAAAAAACTGGGACCTACTGACATATGGTGAGAAGGGTGTCAAACTCTTGTGGTTACCAGAGAACCAGACCCCCCACCACTGTAACCCTAGTTATGTAATAGGCAAGAGGAGATTGGTGCCATCCAGTGTGCCTTGACCTGATTAGTACTTGGTAGGAAACTGCCTGGGAGTACCAGGTGCTGGCATGGGAAGGACTTTGACCTTTTTTTCAATATGTTCTTGAATATTCAACACTAAATGAACAAGTACAATTTGGTATTTACACAAAAATACTTGTAATTACCCCCCCCCCCCCCCCCCCTTACATATTACTTACCACAAATGTCCCTATGACATACAAGCTACTCACCACATCATTTCATATTACCACTAGCAAATTACTACATACTTCACTATTAATTACCAGTTGCTTACTGTACAGTAAAATAAAGTGCTATCACTAGAATGATTATGAACATATTCCCATTAGAATTATAGTGTAGAATAGTATAGTGTTGTGTGGTGCTAGGAATACAAAGAACAGCATGTTCTGTATAAAATACCCAGAAATGTGTCAATCAGTGTAACAGGATGTGCATGATTTTGCTTAAGGAGTACATCTCTTTAAGCAGAGCCTTGGGCCAATTAAATACTTTGAATAATAAAAATGCAAAAATAATTCTGTTTTAGAGAAATACCCCTGGAAAAGATTTGAAACCGGAAGATCATGAAGTCTTTCTGAACGTTGGTCAAATGTGCATTGCTCAGGGTGACAGTGCACAACTGCTGGATTTTATCAGCAACGAGAAAAATCAGGTGAATACAGAAGTGTTTCTGGTTATTGCAATGCTGACATGCTTCTGCAAAAGTCTTGCTTAAAAAGATTTGCAATTATGTTCCATGTAACATTTTCACGTGGCTGCAAATCATGTTTTTTCTATGTTTGCAATCAGCAGGTTTTATAAATGAATCCCCGCCCCACTCTAACTGCCCCACACATCAGGAAATTGACACTAATAATAATAATAATAATAATAATAATAAACAAAAAAGCAGCTTTCCAATTTCAAATCCCCAAGACACAAGCAGTTACTACAACACAGTCACAACTCTGCCATCATTCTGTCCCACTGAGGACTTTGAACCCCAGGACGTAGCTGTTCCTACAAATCCATCACTTTGCTGTAATTTCTAACTGACTGGCCTCTTCACCCCTGGGTGTAAAAATGTAGTTTGGTGGAAAATCAGTCAGATTTCTCGCTCCACTGGTGTCCCTTAGACGCAGTGCTCCATTAAGTGCCCTTGCTTCTCCCATTCCTTTCACTGCCCCCCTATTCCCTGTAGAGTCTCAGGAGCATGTGTGTTTTAAACCAGAACTTAAAAATCCACTCAGTAGATCAGAGTCTGCATAAATTTGAAAATAAAATCAGTGTCAGATGCTTAGGTATAACAATGAACAGGAAACATGGCTTCTGTCATGCATGTCCAAAGGGAAGTGAAATTTGAAATGTCTGCTACAGAAAGCAAAAAATCTCTGCATAAGGTGCATCAAACCACTTAACTTATAGTTGTTGTAGGTTCAGTAAGGAATAAAACACTTTGTGTCATCCTGTTATAATTATGAATATTGGTGTCGTGCATCCTGACATGAAGTGGTGTTGCTGCTGCTGTTACCACCCCAAAGTTGATTAATTTCCAATAACAGTGCATCCTGAAGTGTTATTTCTTTTATACCACGACAGCGTGCCAGTGATAATAATTAATTTGTTTTCCATTTATAGCTCGCATACATTTAATGTCTTGGAACGTCAGTGAAACAAGTTAATTCTCTTCTGTATGTTATAACAGTCACTAGTCATTCCCTCACAAGCTTCTCTCTTTTTTCTGTCTCTTGTAATTTAATAAGACAAAAAAGCTTGTATTGTTACCAAGAAACCAGGAAGTATAAACTTCTTTGTTCTGAAGACTTTCCTGTAGAAAACTTACTGACTGTCAAAACAGATACTGGAGACTCCTTCTGTAAATGTTAAACGTCTCCTGACAGAAAGTTTCACTATAGTAATGATTAGACAGTTTTCTTTGTTAAATAACACATTCTTTCTTTGCTTTAGTTATTAGCCTTAGATTGTGTGGCACATTTGCCATACAAGTCCCCATGAGTAAAACAATCGCATATTAGAATGAGTGCATTAACAATAATACATGAATTAACTTATTATTTGAATTACAGCCAGCACTACTGTCTGAGCTGCAGTTATAGAAAATTAATCACCATCTTCTGATCAATAAGATTAGAGAATTTATCAGTGTTGTGTTATAAAATGTCAAAAAAAAAGATGTACTTTCTTATCAGTTAAAGAGTTGCTTACTTTGTATTCAGGACATAGTGAAGGCTATGGGTTGTGGTCTCCTAAAGCCACTGATTAAGGAAGTGGTGAGGAAAGAGAGGGATTGTGTCCACTGTCAGGCTGCAATCACACACCTTGTACAGGTAAGTAATGAATATGTAATAAAACATAACTGATTTACAATGCGGCGGCACGGTGGTGTAGTGGTTAGCGCTGTCGCCTCACAGCAAGAGGGTCCTGGGTTCGAGCCCCGTGGCCGGCGAGGGCCTTTCTATGTGGAGTTCGCATGTTCTCCCCGTGTCCGCGTGGGTTTCCTCCGGGTGCTCCGGTTTCTCCCACAGTCCAAAGACATGCAGGTTAGGTTAACTGGTGACTCTAAATTGACCGTAGGTGTGAATGTGAGTGTGAATGGTTGTCTGTGTCTATGTGTCAGCCCTGTGATGACCTGGTGACTTGTCCAGGGTGTACCCCGCCTTTCGCCCGTAGTCAGCTGGGATAGGCTCCAGCTTGCCTGCGACCCTGTAGAAGGATAAAGCGGCTAGAGATAATGAGATGAGATGAGATTTACAATGCCATTTGGTTTGAAAACAATATTTGCTTTCTTTAGATCTGCAATGCAGACAATCTTCTAGACATCTTGCTCAGGCAAGTGGAGGAAACAGATCCTGAAGCCATTGCAGACACCATCACTCTGCTCATGCATCATATTCAACCAGGTAATTAAGTACCTGTTGTAGCTTACTGTCAGCGTTTACAGTTCAAATACGAGAAAAGTGGTGCTGATGACTTTAATAATAATAATAATTACAACCATTATATTATATCTTTTACAAACCCTATTGCAGGTTTCACAATACCACGATAAGATCTTAAGATCTTTGAAGTTTTAACAGAAAGCCTTTTCCACCTTTTTGTAACCGTCTTACAATGACTAGCCAAACGAGCATGAACTTTAACGTTTCATAAACATGTACACAGGAAATGATAGAATGTGCCTCCCCCTGCAGTCTTCAGATGTAATTACAGTACTGATTTGTCTGATACTAATCCCCCCCTACAGTGCTGATGAGGCTTGGTGATTCAAAGCCTGCCTTGTTGGGCCTGATCTTGGATGCTCTGCAAAAACAGATCTCGAAGCTGCCAGTACCATATACGCATAAACAGGAAGAGGAAGACGAGCACGGTCTCGGTCGCTGCTGCACGGCTCTGCTGACCTTTGCACAGCCATTTGTGCAGGAAGTCAAACATCAAGATGCAAAGAGTCCAGTGACAAACACGTATCATGCTAGACTGAGGACTGTGCTTCTCAGATTGTAGGTTTTCATAACTTTGTAATTAGAATCTTTACAGTAATGTTTACAAGACATTAAAGAGAATATTGTGTTACATTCACCTTACTTCTTTCTCTTATTCAATTTTCTCTGAAAGAAAGATGACACAAGATACTAGTTTTCTTATTCAAAGCCTTAATTGCGAACTTGTATGCATTTTGCATGTAGCTGCATGGAGAGTCTGAGGGAACCTCTCCTTGAAGCACAACTTGATAGGGAGGCTCACACGTCCCAAAACTCTCCCCTTTGGAACTTTGCCAGAGGGATCATGGTGAGCTGCACAAGCTCATTTCCACATAAAAATGTGAAGGTGCTTTCTACTTTCTCATTTATGCTTTTCATTCTAGACTACTCTATCAGCTATCCAGGAGCCTCTGCCCAAACTCCTGTTCTACTATCCCTTAAGAAGGAAAGAAGATGAGAGAGTTGTTCAAGATGACATTCACTCTTCTGAATCAAGAGCTTGCCTGGCCTACTTGCTCTTCGTCCAGTTTATTGCCATTGAACTGTTCCCTGCTGTCTTCAGGTAGGATGCGTTTACTAAGATTTCCTAAGATTAACTTTTTGTCTTGACCAACACCGTGCCATGACTTTAGCAAACCTGTTGGCATAAGACATCATTTTTCCTTCTGAGTTCTAAAATTGTTTAAAGCAACTTCATATTTTTTTTAAATATAATAGCAAATCTGTATGTTTTCTATGCTTAAAAACACATTCCAAGTATGTTCTGTGCTAGCTATTAGAAATTTGGTTTCAAATCCCAGCTAAATTCTCCCAAAATCACTAAACAGATTGGAAAAACATAACATATTGTCTGAAACCTTTTGAAAGTCAAATTTAAATAAATCAAATTCAAATTTTATTTGTCACATACACCATCATACATTGTACAACATGCAGTGAAATGCTTAAAGCAATGCTCCATAGGTCGTGAGGATAGTGGTGGTGGTGTTTCAAAAGGAAAGGGAGTAAAATAGAATGTAATAAATTGAATAAAAAGAAAATAAGAATGGGATGATGGCATGCTCTGCAGAAAAAAAAATTATATATATATATACACATGATGATGGAATATATATATATATATATATATATGGGCGGCACGGTGGTGTAGTGGTTAGCGCTGTCGCCTCACAGCAAGAAGGTCCTGGGTTCGAGCCCCGGGGCCGGTGAGGGACTTTCTGTGCGGAGTTTGCATGTTCTCCCCGTGTCCGCGTGGGTTTCCTCCGGGTGCTCCGGTTTCCCCCACAGTCCAAAGGCATGCAGGTTAGGTTAACTGGTGACTCTAAATTGAGCGTAGGTGTGAATGTGAGTGTGAATGGTTGTCTGTGTCTATGTGTCAGCCCTGTGATGACCTGGCGACTTGTCCAGGGTGTACCCCGCCTTTCGCCCGTAGTCAGCTGGGATAGGCTCCAGCTTGCCTGCGACCCTGTAGAAGGATAAAGCGGCTAGAGATAATGAGATGAGATGAGATATACACTGTGTGCACAATTATTAGGCAAGTTGTATTCCTGATGATTAATTTTATCGTTGAACAAATACAGTGCTCTCAGTCAATCTAAATTGTTAATAAACCTAAAACCAGAATGATTAACAAAGGAAAGGGGAGTTTAGGCCTTCTCAGGGGAATATATACGTGTGCAGAATTATTAGGCAACATTTAGTGTGCAGAATTATTATGCAACTAAATGAAAAGCTTAAAGTTTCCCATCTCACTTGTTTATTTTAATTTTCAGTGTAACAAATAAACAACTCAGAATTAACAAATAAACACTTCTAGCATTTCAAAAATATTCAGTGACCAATATAGCCACCCTTCTTTTCAATAACTGCCATGAGCCTTCCATCCAGTCTGTTAGTTTTTTGATTTGTTGACGATCAACTTTTTGTGCAGGAGCAACCATGGCCTCCCAAATGCTATTCAGAGTGGTGTATTGTCTTCCCTCGCTGTAAATCTCATGCTTAAGAAGGGGCCACAAGTACTCAATAGGGTTTAAGTCAGGTGAGGAAGGGGGCCATGTCATTACTTTGTCATCTTTAAGGCCTTTGTGGGCTCGCCAAGCAGTGGAGTACTTGGGTGCATGTGATGGTGCATTGTTCTGCATAACAATCATGGCCTTCTTGAATGATGCAGACTTCTTCCCATACCACTGCTTGAAGAATGTATCTTTTAGAAACTGGCAGTAGGTTTGGAAGTTGATATTAAGCCCATCTTCAACCTGAAATGGTCAAACTAGCTCATCCTTAATAACAGCAGCCCATGCCATTACCCCTCCACCACCTTGCTGGTGTCTGAGTCAAAGTGCCCTGTGTCCATTAATTATCCAGCTATGGGCCCATCCATCTGGTCTATCCAGAGTCACTCTCATTTCATCCGTCCATAAAACCTTTGGAAAATCTGTCTTCAGATATTTCTTGGCCCAATCTTGACATTTCAACTTGTGAGTCTTGTTTAGTGGTGGTCGTGTTTCAGCCTTCCTTACCTTGGCCATGTCTCTGAGCACCGAACACCTTGTCCTTCTGGACACTCCAGGTCGGTTGCAGTTCTAGAATATTGTGGCACTGGAGGATAATGGGTTCCTGGTAGCTTCATGTTTAATCCTTCTCAAGTCTTTTGTGGTTAATTTGTGTCTTTTCTTCTCCACACATTTTTTGCGACCCTGTTGACTATTTGCAACAAAACGTTTGATTGTTTTGTGCTCACATTTCTATAGCTTAGCTATTTCAAGAGTGCTGCATCCCTCTGATAGGCATTTTACAATTTTTGTCTTTTCAGTGTCTGTTAAATCTCTTTTTTGGCCCATTTTGCCTGAGATAAAGAAGCTGCCTAATAATTATGCACACCTTAATATAGGGTATTAATGACTTTAGGTCACACCCTCCCTCATTACACAAATAAATACCACCTGAGAATGCTTAAATCCAATTAGCATTCAAGTGTATCTAGCTTGCGGTTGGAAAACATGCATAGAAATAATGGTAGGGTCAGAGTACTCACTTGCCTAATAATTGTGCACACAGTATATATATATTATATATATATATATATATATATATATATATATATATATATATATATATATATGGGTGGCATGGTGGTGTAGTGGTTAGTACTGTCACCTCACAGCAAGAAGGTTCTGGGTTCGAGCCCAGCAGCCGATGAGGACCTTTCTGTGTGGAGTTTGCACGTTCTCCCCGTGTCCGCGTGGGTTTCCTCTGGGTGCTCCGGTTTCCCCCACAGTCCAAAACCATGCAGGTTAGGCTAATTGGTGGCTCTAAATTGACCATAGGTGTGAATGGTTGTTTGTCTCTATGTGTCAGCCCTGCGATAACCTGGCGACTTGTCCAGGGTGTACCCCACCTTTCGCCCGTAGTCAGCTGGGATAGGCTCCAGCTTGCCAACCCTGTACAGGATTGCACTATAATGAATGTTGAAATGTATATTGCACTATAATTAGGTTGCACAAAGAGATATAATTGCTATAGAAATGTACTGTATATATTGTAGAAGAAGAACTTTATTTATCACATGTACACTTAAGCACAGTGAAACTCCTCTCTGCATTTAACCCATCTGAAGTAGTGAACACACACACACACACACACACACACACACACACACACACACACACACACACACACACACCCAGAGCAGTGGGCAGCCATGCTACAGCGCCCAGGGAGCAGTTGGGGGTTAGGTGGCTTGCTCCAGGGCACCTCAGCCCAAGACCACCCCATGTTAACCTAACCACATTTCTTTGGAAACCGGGGCACCCAGAGGAAACCCACACAAACACTGGGAGAACATGCAAACTGGGCTTGAACCCAAGAACCTTCTTGCTGTGAGGCAACAGTGCTAACCACTACACCATCATGTCACCTTTATACTTTAGTGAGATGAAATTACATGAAGAGGTGTAAGAGATGGGGGGAGGGGGGATGAGGGTTCTGACTCAATTCTAATATTGCCTTTCGTTTTGTAATTTTAGTCCAGTGTTTGTCCTGCAGTGTAACATGGAGTACATCAACATTTTATTGAGCAGGTAACTTGACAAAAAAAAGTGTTTTTTACACTGTATGAGTAACAGTGGCCTGCCTTACATTCAGCTAAATAACCTTTCTTGTTTCTCACAGAAAAGATGAACCATGGATCCTGAAAGGTTTGGTAAGATGAGGTCATGACCCAGCAGTGCAGATTATTTCAGCATGCCAGTTTAACATATTGTGTGATCAGTGAAAATTAGTTTATTATGCATCTCACTTGGACTGTTTCTGTCCTCTAAGGACTTGTATGTTAAAAGCTTGGAGAGAGTTCTGGACAACAGTCTTCCAGTAGCGTTGCTAGAGCTGAAGAGTTTTCATACAGTTACACAAGTAAGACAATCACTGTACAGCCATTCAATACAGAATAGATTCAAAGAGTTGTGAAGTGTTACACTGAGTTATCTTGTACATGTACCATCTAGATGAACTTTGTAGGTAGTTACTGACTGTTGCATCAGACCACTGCTGATCAGATATCATGTAGGGCAGGGGTCTTCAATCCTATCCACAAAGGGCCAGTGTGGCTGCAGGCTTTCATTCCAACCAAGCAGGAGCTACACCTGATTTCACTTGTTTAATCATTTCACCCTCGTCTCCAGTCAACAATCAAGTGAGCCTCCAATTTGGCTGTAATGAAAGCCTGCAGCTACACCGGCCCTTTGCGGATAGGATTGAAGACCCCTGATGTAGGGGGTGGACTGTTCTTAGCACAGCAGTACGAGTGTATCAGGCAAAGCAGTGCTGGTGGGGTTTTAAACACTGAATGCTGACTTGTAGGTTCACCTTGTACCGTAGTTGTGCAGTTTTAGCATGCATAGTTTGTATTAATCAAACTCTTGGCCTTTTTTGTGTAAATTTTTTTGGCTGGGTATTTTTGGTTGATGAAATTTTTCAACCCAGCATCACTGCTTTTAATAATTAACACAAAGCAGAGGACCATTACCACCCCAACGTTGAGTATTTTCCAACAACAAACATGCCAAAGTGTACCACCTCAACTTGTCAACAAATACAATTTATTTGTTGGCAATTGGTGGCTCTAAATTGACCGTAGGTGTGAATATAAGTGTGAATGGTTGTTTGTCTCTATGTGCCAGCTCTGCGATGACCTGGCGACTTGTCCAGGGTGTACCCCGCCTCTCGCCCATAGTCAGCTGGGATCGGCTCCAGCTTGCCCGCGACCCTGCACAGGATAAGTGGTTACAGATAATGGATGGATGGATGACATGTCATACAAGTAATGTTGTGGAATGTACACAATACACAATAGTTAGTTCCTGTTATCACTTACATTATGGCAACTATAAACAGTTGTGGGCGGCACGGTGGTGTAGTGGTTAGCGCTGTCGCCTCACAGCAAGAAGGTCCGGGTTCGAGCCCCGTGGCCGATGAGGGCCTTTCTGTGTGGAGTTTGCATGTTCTCCCCGTGTCCGCGTGGGTTTCCTCCGGGTGCTCCGGTTTCCCCCACAGTCCAAAGACATGCAGGTTAGGTTAACTGGTGACTCTAAATTGACCGTAGGTGTGAATATGAGTGTGAATGGTTGTCTGTGTCTATGTGTCAGCCCTGTGATGACCTGGCGACTTGTCCAGGGTGTACCCCGCCTTTCGCCCGTAGTCAGCTGGGATAGGCTCCAGCTTGCCTGCGACCCTGTAGAACAGGATAAAGCGGCTAGAGATAATGAGATGAGATAAACAGTTGTTCCCTCACCAGCTTTTCTTATTTTCTGTCTCTTGAAGTTAAAAAATAATACCCCCCCAACAACAACGTTACAGTTTTTCATCTGCACCCGCTTGCACTCAAGACTCCACTTCCCAAAATTCACAGCAACCTTCAAATATGGCCTCCATGGACAACAACACCCACTGTCCCCTGATTACTAATTGCATTCACCTGTTGATGATCATCAGCGCTCACAGTTTTTAAGGACTTCAGTACTCACAGTTCATTGTGATCTATATGTGCAGTTCCTTGTGTCTGACTTTATCAAGCTTTCTATTGTTGTTCGGCTGCTTCTGGTTTGACTTTGTTTTGTATTTTGGACTTTTGATGTTGCCTCTGACATTCTGTTTGGTCCTCGCCTGACCTTTGCCTGTTTCTGGATTCTGATTCTTGCCTATGATTTGGATTTGTTTGCCTGAATAAACCCTCTTTCTATTTTTACATTCATCTGTTGCCTGCATTCTTGACAAGTCTATTCTGAAAATGTTCCCATGGTGGAAAACTTACTGACTGTTTCAAAGTGCTGACACCCAAGATCTCTTCTTTAGATAAATGAAAAAATAAACCAGAAGGCTTCACCATATCAATGAATAGATATCTTTAAAATGTCACAACATGTTTTTAAGTCAGACTCTAGGCCTTTTTCAGTGTAAATGTTGATGTTGGCTAGATATTTTTGGTTGGTGGACTGTTTCTAAACCCAACAGTGACACTGAGATGTTTAAAATTACTTTAAACAAGTAAACTTTTGACGCTCTATTTAATCATCTATTTTTGCTTTTCATGATACAGAACCTAATTCAAATGATGACTGACTGTCCTATCCAGCATTTGGTAAGTGTGGTGCAAGTACTACTTATGTATTTCAATGAATGTACCTGAGTAATCCAAGATTGTAATAATTCATATTATATGGACATAAATGTTTTACTGGGAAATACGCCACTCTTATTTTTCATGTCAGCTACATCTAGGACATGGAAAACCAAAACTGTGACATAAATCTCTATGTCACTCGTGAGCAAATCGATGAAGTGTTTTGATAAATTTGGATACTTTTTGTTTGTGAATGTGTCTATATAATAAAAAGATCACACGTTGGCTTGAAGATATGAAGTTTCTCTTCTTGTGTTGAAAAACTTGTATTTTTCATACTAAATACATCACGGATCTGAGTGATATTTAAATAATATTGGCTGGCATTGAGTGGTATTTCAGATGTATTCCATTCAGCTATCATGAGATTGAACAAGTCGAAGATGAGTTCAATATCATGCTAGCTGAATGGAGTATATCTGACAGACTACGAAAAAAAGCCAGCCAATGTTATCATTATACATACTTTCTTCATATCAGCATTCTCAAAGGCCAATGCTAGCTTACCTTTGACTTGGTGCTGTTAGCGCGGCAGTCCAGTTACCTTCCAGCCGGCGTAGCAGTAGCATTAGCGAAAGCCGACGCTAGCTTACCTGTGACTCAGTGCTGTTAGCGTGGCAGTCCAGTTACCTTCCAGCTGGTGTAGTGTTACCGAAGGCCAACACTAGCGCAGTCAAGCCAAATACTATTACTATTATTAATAATTTATTTTTTAGTATTTTCCCTGTGTAATTTACTGAGTTACTTTTAAAATCAACATCTACAGCTATACACAACGAAGCTACCTGGCAGCCAAAATTCTCTCAAAATCTTGTTTTAATGAAGCAAACCTGGTGGCCATGTTTGTTTACAAATTGTCACTGTCGCTTGCTAGTGTGAAAGTTTTATGTCTCCGACGAGTGATGTCATGTTGTCTCGACAACCATGCAATATAATAAGCCATATTCAACGCTCATTCTCCATTGGGTAGAGTGACATAATACACATAAGATAAGCGATATGCGAACAATATTGCATGCTATCAAACCAAATGAATGAAACCTGCTAAAAGAGAATGGAATACATGTTTCTATTCCATGGAAAACGTGTCCTGTATGTATAATAATTTCCAATCTTTCACACTGTCGACGTCACTCCCAGTGTTTTCCTGCTGACTAGACACGCGTTGTCAAAATGGTGAACCTGTTCAAAGTTACAATTTTTTGATTAGTTTGTGTTATTTTTGTGGATGCATCCATATAATATAAAGAACATTACACAGTTGCGTGAATGTATGAAGTTTATCTTCTCATGTTGAAAATATTTTCACTTGTTCGCTCGCTTACTTGTGAATATGTTCACCACTCGAAAATAAACTTCATATCTTTGTGCAACCGTGTAATATTTTATATCTTGCCTTTTCAGAAAGGAAAAGCTCTTGTGGTGTTTCAGCTTTCTATAGAGAAACTTAATGGGGAAGCCAAGCATAAATTCTTCAGGTATCTCTATAATGCAACTTTTTCCACCTATGTAGAATACTGAGAATATATGACAGAACATGTTTTCTACAGTTGTAAATACATTGAAATACTAAATTGAAGTAAACTGGTTAATTCTATGTTTTATATATTCCCAGGTGTGTAATGAAAACCAGTCAGCACGCAGGGGTGGAAAGTGTCATTCTCACAAACATCAAAAATCAAGTAGAGAAATCAAGTAGGGTGAGATGCAGGTCATTTTGATGATTCATAATGAGAAACCACATTTGTCACTTCAATTATCAAAGTGAAACATGTGTTTAGCAAATCTGATAGATTTTTGGAGCTGAAGTTGTCAGAAACACTTTGTTGTTTCTCATAATGGCTGTAAGTTGGAAAAATATAAGCTCCATGAGCTTTCTCGATTCCACAGACTGTACACTGAATTGTATCTTACTTAGCATATAGTTGCTCTGATTTTACTTTTGTAGTTACAGAATTTGTCAGATGTTCTTATCTGCGTGCTTTGTTGTCTCCTTGAAACATGCTCTCATGTTAATGCAGATACCAATATGCTAAAGCCCTTTCAGAAAGCGCTGGTCCTGCTACAAAGAACATTAATACACAGATTACAAGAAACCTTTTTTTAAACAAATGCCAAACAATATTGGATATATTTGGGTTTCTGTTACTGAGAATATTTTTAACAGGAGAAAACGACATTGTTTCTGCTCTTACTCTACCATGATCTGAATTGTATCTGTAGTCAGAACGGATGGACAGCTGGTTTAAGGGGACGTTACTGCTAGGGCTCCTGAGGGACACTCTGAGTTTACCTCAAGGCCCAGAGACGGACTTATTGCATGGGATGGACAGGTGGGAAAGTTTTTGCTTGTGTCCTAAATATTTCAGTCATTCCAAGCAATTCTATTTGTATTTTTCAAACAAAATATAAACGGTGGCTTTTCACATAATATTTATTTGTCTTATGAGGATATGATCTGGTGTGGTGAGACTTGTGGTGTAAACCTTAGGCTTCCGTACGATATAACTTAGTTTCTCAAGGCAACAATTTGACATTTGACAGTACTCCGAATCTGCTAGAATGCAATACAACACAAATAATTAGATTCAGTAGCTACTGATTGATATACATGGCCAACTTGTTCTAATTCTGGGGTAGATCTTTGTGAATGTTGATTATGTAGAGAAGAACTATTATAAGTATCAGAGTTATTTAAATACTTGGCCAACCACCTTGCTAACCTTTTACAGTGGTGCTTGAAAGTTTGTGAACCCTTTAGAATTTTCTATATTTCTGCATAAATATGACCTAAAACATCATCAGATTTTCACCCAAGTCCTAAAAGTAGATCAAGAGAACCCAGTTAAACAAATGAGACAAAAAATAATATACTCGGTCATTTATTTATTGAGGAAAATGATCCAAAATTACATATATGTGGGTGGCAAAAGTATGTGAACCTCTAGGATTAGCAGTTAATTTGAAGGTGAAATTAGAGTCAGGTGTTTTCAGTCAATGGGATGACAATCAGGTGTGAGTGGGCACCCTGTTTTATTTGAAGAACAGGGATCTATCAAAGTCTGATCTTCACAACACATGTTTGTGGAAGTGTATCATGGCACGAACAAAGGAGATTTCTGAGGACCTCAGAAAAAGCATTGTTGATGCTCATCAGGCTGGAAAAGGTTACAAAACCATCTCTAAAGAGTTTGGACTCCACCAATCCACAGTCAGACAGATTGTGGACAAATGGAGGAAATTCAAGACCATAGTTACCCTCCCCAGGTAGGGTTGCCACCTGTGTCTGACAAAAATCCTGGACATTTCGACCATCCAACCGACCTTTTTGCTTGTAAGCAACAACGCCCTTCGCACATCTAACCCAAGACAAAAATCGCCCTTCTATGCTGAAATTGTATTGCTCTAATTAGTAAAAATGACGCTTTTGCTAGTTATTTGTTTAGTTAATTGCTTTACATAATATAGCAGGTCTTCATTATTTTGGTTTATTTCCAACAGTTTTTGGTTGTGGACACCTGGGGCAGTAGTGGGCACAGGTAAAAGGGGAATACATACTGTAATTAAGTTCTGTTTGTTTGCTTATGTGGAATAAAAATAAATAATTAATTTTTCATTGTATCTAAGAATACCTGAATGTAACAATGTAAGGTGTAGTGTCAAACAGCTTACCTGATTGCTTAGAGTGTGGTGTGTGCTTTGCTTGTGCTTGCCTGTGCCTCTGCTGCTCTTGGCTAAACAAATACATAGGAGGACATGTAACTGATATAACTGGGCACATACAGGAGTATGTACTACACTACACTATTTCATTTAATTCACCAAAACCTTACCTAATCTTCCATTTATATTTGGTGTTTTTCTTTGCTGCTGCTATGAGTCCTGGCTGATTTTCAATGAATGTCTTGAACTCAGTACAGGACAACTGAAAGTTTAGCCTGACTTGAAGCTCAGCCTTCACCATTGCAACAGAGAGTCTGTTTCTTTTATCAGTCCAAGCATCCTCCATTGCCCCTTTTCCACCAAAGCAGTTCCAGGGCTGGTTCGGGGCCAGTGTTTAGTTTGGAGCCGGGTTTTCTGTTTCCACTGACAAAGAACTGGCTCTGGGGCCAGAAAAACCGGTTCCAGGCTAGCACCAACTCTCTGCTGGGCCAGAGGAAAGAACCGCTTACGTCAGCGGGGGGGCGGAGTTGTTAAGACCAACAACAATAAAAAGACCGTGAAAGATCGCCATTTTTAGGCGATGAGAAGCAGCGGCTGTACAAACGCGAAGTCATCCATTATTATTATTGTTGTTGTTGTTGTTGCTGCTGCTTCTTCCGTGTTGTTTTTGCTTTGATATTCGCGCCAAGGTTTATGCAAACGTAGCGCCGTAACTGACGTATACAGTGACGTAATGACGTATTCAGCGACGTAATGACGTGGCTCCACTTAGCACGGCGAGCTTGGAAAAGCAAACTGGTTCTCAGCTGGCTCGCAAGTTGAAATACACATTTTGCCCATTATGTACAAAAAACCGGGACATTCATTGTCCCGGATTTTTATTTTTTTTTCCGGGACAGACCATGAAAATCCGGGACAATCAGGAAAAACCGGGACAGGTGGCAACACTATCCCCAGGAGTGGTCGACCAACAAAGATCACTCCAAGAGCAAGGTGTGTAATAGTTGGCAAGGTCACAAAGGACCCCAGGGGAACCTCTAAGCAACTGAAGGCCTCTCTCACATTGGCTAATGTTAATGTTCATGAGTCCACCATCAGGAGAACACTGAACAACAATGGTGTGCATGGCAGGGTTGCAAGGAGAAAGCCACTGCTCTCCAAAAAGAACATTGCTGCTTGTCTGCAGTTTGCTAAAGATCATGTGGACAAGCCAGAAGACTACTGGAAAAATGTTTTGTGGACAGATGAGACCAAAATAGAACTTTTTGGTTTAAATGAGAGACGTTATGTTTGGAGAAAGGAAAACACTGCATTTCAGCATAAGAATGGTATCCCATCTGTGAAACATGGTGGTGGTAGTATCATGGTTTGGGCCTGTTTTGCTGCATCTGGGCCAGGACAGCTTGCCATCATTGATGGAACAATTAATTCTGAATTATACCAGCAAATTCTAAAGGAAAATGTCAGGTCATCTGTCCATGAACTGAATCTTAAGAGAAGATGGGTCATGCAGCAAGACAACGACCCTAAGCACACAAGTCGTTCTTCCAAAGAATGGTTAAAGAAGAATAAAGTTAATGTTTTGGAATGGCCAAGTCAAAGTCCTGACCTTAATCCAATCAAAATGTTGTGGAAGGACCTGAAGCGAGCAGTTCATGTGAGGAAACCCACCAACATCCCAGAGTTGAAGCTGTTCTGCATGGAGGAATGGGCTAAAATTCCTCCAAGCCGGTGTGCAGGACTGATCAACAGTTACGGGAAACATTTAGTTGCAATTATTGCTGCACAAGGGGGTCACACTAGATACGGAAAGCAAAGGTTCATATACTTTTGCCACTCATAGATATGTAATTTTGGATCATTTTCCTCAATAAATAAATGACCAAGTATAATATTTTTGTTTCATTTGTTTAACTGGGTTCTCTTTATCTACTTTTAGGACTTGTGTGAAAATCTGATGTTGTTTTAGGTCATATTTATGCAGAAATATAGAAAATTCTAAAGGGTTCACAAACTTTCAAGCACCACTGTAAATTATTTACTCATTTTAAAAAATGATTTTTAGAAGAAGCCTTTGTCACATGAACACTCAAGCACACAGTGAAATTTAACCCATCTGAAGCAGTGAACACACACAAGTGAGCAATGAGCACACACACACATACCCAGAGCAGTGGGCAGCTATGCCACAGCACCCGGGAAGCAGATGGGGGTTAGGTGCCTTGCTCAAGAGCCCTTCAGTCTAACCTCAGGCCATGGCTGCCCCATGTTAACCTAATCGCACGTCTTTGAATTGTGGGCAAAACTGGAGCACCGGGAGGAAACCCATGCAGACACAGGAAGAACATGCGAACTCCACACATGCCTCTTTTCCACCAAATCAGTTCCAGGGCTGGTTCGGGGCCAGTGCTTAGTTTGGAACCGGGTTTTCTGTTTCCACTGACAAAGAACTGGCTCTGGGGCCAGAAAAACTGGTTCCAGGCTAGCACCAACTCTCTGCTGGGCCAGAGGAAAGAACCGCTTATGTCAGCGGGGGGGGGGGGGAGTTGTTAAGACCAACAACAATAGCAAGACCGCCAAAGCCAACATAACACCGGCTAACATTAGCTCATAACAAAGGCTAACATAACCAAATCACATTCAGTGTAAGTAAGAGTCAAAACGTTATTAGGTTGCTACCTGTCTCCTAGAACGTAATCGCCATCCACTCAAAACCTGTCGATCAACACAAACATATTGGATCTGCTGTTTTCTGATCCCAATGAAGCACCGTAAAGCCAGAAGCAGCAGCTGTACAAACGCAAAGTCATCCATTATTGTTGTTGTTGTTGTTGCTTCGATGTTTGCGCCAAGGTTTATGCAAATGCAGCGACATAACTGACGTATACAGTGACGTAATGATGTGGCTCCCCTTAGCACCCCGAGCTATGGAAAAGCAAACTGGTTCTCAGCTGGCTTGCAAGTTGAACGAGTTGTGAACCAGCACCAGCACTGGCCCCGAACCAGCCCTGGAACTGATTTGGTAGAAAAGGGGTAACAGAAAGGCCTCCATCCGTTGCTGGGCTCAAACCCAGAACCTTCTTGCTGTGAGGTGACAGTGCTAACCACTACACCATGCCGCTGGTGTGTTTCCACACATTAATATCAGGTAGATGCTGGAAGCAGATGCAAATGCAGTTGAAAGAGTTTATAAGAAACAGGACAGACAGATCCAAAACATGATTGAAAATCGTGGTCAAAAACAGGCACCGATTTAGAGGATGTGCAAACAGGATATCAAAGACAAAAGACAGTGTGTATGAATCAAAACAAAGCCAAACTAGGAATGTACACAAGAAACAAAGGCTTGTTAAAGTCAGGTAAAACAATTGTTTACTTCAGTTTGTGAATGGAAACTGGAGTCTTTAAGTAATGTAACTGTGTAATGTGAAACACGTGTGCGTGATCAGAAGTCTGGTGACTGTGAACGTGGCAATGAGCATGGTGCTTGGATGTTGTAGCCTATGATGGACATGTTTTGTCGGCTGCGGATCATTCAGGAAACTGGAGTCCAGAATGGACCCCGGTGCTGACGTCACAACCAGTTGTCAGTCCTTTTTCATTAATCAGTTGTAATAGATAATAATTGACTTATGATTGTTGCCTTGATTAATTTCAGTCATCAATCCAAATTATTTGATTGTTACACCCCTCGTTAAGACGTGTATTTTTTATTTATTATTAAATGATTGTTCTTATGCTATTTCTTGGGCTGTACAGTGGTTAGCACTGTCGCCTCATAGCAAGGAGGTTCTGGATTCATACCTGCCGGTCACCTGAGCCCTTTCTGTGTAGAGTTTGGATGTTCTGTGTCTGAGTGCGTCTCCTCCCACAATCCAAAGACATGCAGATTAGATCAACCGATTACTCTAAATTGCCCTTAGGTGTGAATGGCTGTCTATCTCTCTGTGTTAGCCCTGCGACAGATTGGTAACTTGTCCAGGGTGTACCCCACCTCCCAGCTGGGACTGGCTCCAGCTCACCCCAGACTCACAACAGATAAGCAATACAGAAAATGAATAAATGAACGTTATTTCTTTAAATTCCTGGTGTGTGTGTGTATATGTGTTAGCAAGTTATTCATTTATTAGAAAGCAATAAAGCTACAACCCCGATTCCAAAAAAGTTGGGACAAAGTACAAATTGTAAATAAAAATGGAATGCAATAATTTACAAATCTCAAAAACTGTTATTGTATTCACAACAGAACATAGACAACATATCAAATGTCGAAAGTGAGACATTTTGAAATTTCATGCCAAATATTGGCTCATTTGAAATTTCATGACAGCAACACATCTCAAAAAAGTTGGGACAGGGGCAATAAGAGGCTGGAAAAGTTAAAGGTACAAAAAAGGAACAGCTGGAGGACCAAATTGCAACTCATTAGGTCAACTGGCAATAGGTCATTAACATGACTGGGTATAAAAAGAGCATCTTGGAGTGGCAGCGGCTTGAGAAGTAAAGATGGGAAGAGGATCACCAATCCCCCTAATTCTGCACTGACAAATAGTGGAGCAATATCAGAAAGGAGTTCGACAGTGTAAAATTGCAAAGAGTTTGAACATATCATCATCTACAGTGCATAATATCATCAAAAGATTCAGAGAATCTGGAAGAATCTCTGTGCGTAAGGGTCAAGGCCGGAAAACCATACTGGGTGCCCGTGATCTTCGGGCCCTTAGACGGCACTGCATCACATACAGGCATGCTTCTGTATTGGAAATCACAAAATGGGCTCAGGAATATTTCCAGAGAACATTATCTGTGAACACAATTCACCGTGCCATCCGCCGTTGCCAGCTAAAACTCTATAGTTCAAAGAAGCCGCCGTATCTAAACATGATCCAGAAGCGCAGACATCTTCTCTGGGCCAAGGCTCATTTAAAATGGACTGTGGCAAAGTGGAAAACTGTTCTGTGGTCAGACGAATCAAAATGTGAAGTTCTTTATGGAAATCAGGGACGCCGTGTCATTCGGACTAAAGAGGAGAAGGACGACCCAAGTTGTTATCAGCGCTCAGTTCAGAAGCCTGCATCTCTGATGGTATGGGGTTGCATTAGTGCGTGTGGCACGGGCAGCTTACACATCTGGAAAGACACCATCAATGCTGAAAGGTATATCCAGGTTCTAGAGCAACATGTGCTCCCATCCAGACGACGTCTCTTTCAGGGAAGACCTTGCATTTTCCAACATGACAATGCCAAACCACATACTGCATCAATTACAGCATCATGGCTGCGTAGAAGAAGGGTCCGGGTACTGAACTGGCCAGCCTGCAGTCCAGATCTTTCACCCATAGAAAACATTTGGCGCATCATAAAACGGAAGATACGACAAAAAAGACCTAAGACAGTTGAGCAACTAGAATCCTACATTAGACAAGAATGGGTTAACATTCCTATCCCTAAACTTGAGCAACTTGTCTCCTCAGTCCCCAGACGTTTACAGACTGTTGTAAAGAGAAAAGGGGATGTCTCACAGTGGTAAACATGACCTTGTCCCAACTTTTTTGAGATGTGTTGTTGTCATGAAATTTAAAAATCACCTAATTTTTCTCTTTAAATGATACGTTTTCTCAGTTTAAACATTTGATATGTCATCTATGTTCTATTCTGAATAAAATATGGAATTTTGAAACTTCCACATCATTGCATTCCATTTTTATTTACAATTTGTACTTTGTCCCAACTTTTTTGGAATCGGGGTTGTAAATGGGTTTGTTTTGGATAAAAAACTAAACAGACTAAACATCAGAAATAAACTCTTTTGTATGAATTTCAACAAATAAGGGCAATATGGAAATTTTGCCCTCGTTAATCTACATGAAGTTGTCGGAAAGCGTCAGAATGCTCACCTTGTCCCTGACCAAAATTTTATCTTTTCTTACACACAAATTCATGTGAACAGTACGGTTACAAATTTGCAATTGAGTCCATGTTTGATTTAAAATCAGTGTAGCAATGGGAAATATTGTCCATAGAGAAAGGCTGTGCAAGGAATAATCTGTCTGACATGTCCTAGTGGCTGTGTTATGTCTTGTAATTAATCACTTTCACTGTTCCCTAACAGGAGGAGAATGAAAATAAGTTAAGCTATAGATATAATTACTGAATAGAGCTGAAGGGCAACGTTGTAAGTACTGTAATATAAAATAGAGTTGATATGCTAATCTGTAAAACCGTAGACCTAAGTTGGAACACACAATGCATGTATACCACCTGCCTCTGCCTTGAGAGATGTTTTATTCACATGATATCATTCAGCCCTGACAATTATTTATTGATGATTCTAGGAAAATAGCCATGATCCTGCAGCACAGAGCATATGGCAGGCAGGTGGGCGCTGTAGGGCAGATCCTGTGTCATTCCTAAATAAGACCAGAGTGATTGACATGCACTGCTCTGGATAGTCTGTCTTTGATTAATTACTTTAACCTTTGACCAATGTCATGCAACATGTGATTTAAAATGTTATTTATGAGCTCTGGCAAACAACAAACAAACAAACAAACAAACAAACAAACAAACAAACAACCTGCCTCCCAAACTTATGATAATTAGGGGGAAAAAAAGTCACCTGGTCTTTTTGTAATTTTCAACCGTACAGTTTGGGTGAGTTTGTGCCCATGACCGCCTCAGATTCTTGTTCTTGGCTGACAGGAGTGGAACCTAGTGTGGTCTTTTGTTGTTGTATCTCATCCACCTCAAGATTTGATGTGTGTTCTGAGATGCTTTTCTGCTCACCATGGTTGTAAAGAGTGATTATTTGAGTAACTATAGAGGCTTTGCACCATCATGTGACCCCCCCATAGCAACAGTAACCATGCCACCATGACAGGAGGCACGATGAAAACAAATGGCCACAACGCATGCATTCTCTCCCGAAATATCGCGATTCTTTAGGCCCTGAAGAATGAAAACATTACAGAAAAAAACCCTCCGAGAAATCATCAGTAATACCGATCCCTACAATGTCACAAATAATTTTTTTTCGGAATTGATGGAAATGTGGCCTGATGTGGAATTCCCTGACACAGTGACTGACTTGCTGTTCTCTACGAGTCTTTATACAAAAGATCAAATCAAGGCCTACAAAAGCCGAGAAGTTTACCAGTTTTTTGTGGCTGGCTGGGTAAGATGCATCTTCGTAGGTAAAGCAACAGGAAATGTCAAGATTCGAATCAGAAAGGTTGGTGTTTCTGAGGGATTGCTTTGTTTATTTCCACTGGCAATCAACAACGAGTCACTAACCTTAAAGGACATGGGACATGAAACATAAATGCACGCTATATCAGTTTCTTTCCATTAAAAATATGAAATAATTGCATCAACAAATACAAAATTATCTATTAAATTCAGCAAAATCGTTATATTCGTGATGATTATATGGCATTTCTGCTCGAGCTCCGATATGCATATTTTACAACCGGAAGAGCCGCTGTCACGTGATCATACGTCACAAAAACTTTCAGGTACAGCACAAGTGGGTAGATGAATATGGAGAAGTGTGAATCGTGATGATGACGAATGCGACAAAATAGTTTTTGTGTCTTGGATGACAAGAAAATTGTTTTGTTTTTAGAGTGTTTAACGTACATTGAACATCATGGTGTATTGCGACCTCCCAGTCAGTCAGACGCGCTGTTACTCCTGTTAGCAATGTAGCTAGGCTCAGTATGGCCAATGGTATTTTTTGGGGCTATAGTTAGATGCGACCAAACTCTTCCACGTTTTTCCTGTTTACATAGTGTGGCAGCGGGGGCGTGGTCAAGCGCCGGTCTGTGACAGGAGGGTGGAGCCGGGGAAGGTGAGTGGCAGAATCGCGACACCTGAGGATAATTAACCTGTGTTTGTGTGTGTGTTTTCCCAGTAACCGCTCCCTATTTAAGGAGGCAGAGAGAGAGGAGAGGGAGCGCAACCTGGGACCAGACGAGTGTGTGTGTGTGAATAAATGAATAACTAAGATTTTTAGACTGAAAAGTTATAAGAATAAATCACCTTGTCTGCCTCCAAACGCTGTCCTGCCGTCCTCTGTGCTCCACCCACACTCAATACGCGCTACACATAGGTTTATATGACCAGTGACATGAAACAAAGTTCAGTTACACAAATTGAAACGTGGCGATTTTCTATGCTATGGAAAGTCCGCACTATAATGACAGGCGTACTAACACCACCTGCGCGCTTCGGCAGCGCATTGATACCTGCACTCGGAGTTGTACCATTATTTTTTAGACAGGGCGGACGGACCAGGGCATTCGCCCGCCTGGCCGTGCCCGACGAGGAGCGCTCTCGGCCGGCTTGGGAGACAGACGGCAGCCCCTCCTGGAAGTGTGATTTTACCATGGGCCTCATGCAGAAAAATGCCGAGGTGCATTCGCTAAGCGACTGAAAGCCGAGGTAAGGATTAGTATTATAATTTTGGGTGTATCAATTACTGATTATCATAATTCTGACTCGTTTCGCCATTTTGAATGTTTTCATCTCGGACTCTGGAAGCATTGTATCTCAATCAATCTCGAAAAATATCAGCAAAAAAAAACTAGCTTGCAACGGACTTTAGCTAGATCTATGATGAACTTTCAATGTATGATACAAAAATAATACTTCTTTCAACAGATCATTAGCCTTTGAGCAGAATTGTTTTTAACTTACCAGGAAGTGTTATCGAGCCGATCGCTTTCAGTTTCATGGGGATTGAATGAACTCTCACTCTCAGAATCATCTGACCTGTCAGAGTAAAGACAAGATCTATGTTCATGTGAATTTCCAGCTATCGGTTCGAATTGATAGGGTCTAACTTCACATCTCTGTGAAACATCGGGAATGTCACTGTCGATGGTGTCCATTTCGGTAACCTGTTTACATTAGATACCCAAGCGCTGGCTCCTTGGAAAGTTTTTGTGACGTCACGGGTCACGTGACCACCTAGTTAATTAACGAATCATTGTTTTACGCTGATGTATAAAAAAGTTGAATAATGTGATGATTTTCACATTTTTGACGCCCTGCAGTGATTTAGATGGCATTTCTTATGTTCTTTATACATAATTATACCCAGAAAAAAATCCATGTCCCATGTCCTTTAAGCTTATGTTATTATATCTATCTAGATTAACCGCTCACAGCGACTAAATGAAACTCCTTTGAAACCTTGGATAGCTGTTAAAAACTACAAGTGCATCAGCAGCCCACTGCAACTGTATGGCTAGCTGGGGTCAAGCCTGCTCACATGTAGGAGCATTACTGTTTGCAGCTGAAGCAGGAATTCGAATGATGAACGCAAAAACATACATGTCTGTTCCTTGTAAGTGGCTTATCAAAGCGAGTCAAAGAGTCCCATATATACGTTTGGGGAGTGCCTGTTAGAGAACACACTCTGTCTAGGCCGTCGGCATGGTGAGGTAGGGTGGCCAGTTCCTTTCCTCGCTGCCTTTGACTTCCCCAGTGTTTTTCCACCAGGTCCCCATTCACTGCTGGGTGGACAGGGAGCGAGCCCCAGATCCCCGTCGAGCCAAGGCTTGAACCGGGGACCGTTCGCTTAGTGGTCAAGCGCTCTAACCACTTGGCCACCTGCGCTCCAAGTGGCTTATGCCTACCCCATAACAAAACTACCATACCAAAAATTATGAGACATTGATTTTTTTTTATCTTCAAAGGCCAAGGGGGAAAAAAACCTGACACAGAAATAACAGGACTTGTTCTTAGGGATCGATATTACTGATGCATTCTATTTTTTTGCTCTTCAGGGCCTAAAGAATCACGATATTTCGGGAGAGAAGGCACATGTTCTGTCTCTCTCGTCGCCATTTGGTTTTAGCGTTCCTCCTGTCATGGCGGTGTAGTTACCGTTGCGAAAGAGGTCACGTGACTGTCCAAAGCCTCTGTAGACTTCCTGTCAGTTCAGACCAGTCTGGTCATTCTCCTCTGAGCTCTCTCATAAACAAGTTGTTTCCGCCCACGGAAATGTTGCTCACTCAGTGTTTTTTGCACCATTCTGTGTAAACTCTAGTGGCTGTTGTGTATGAAAATCCCAGAAGATCAGGAATTTCTGAAATACTCAAACCAGCCCATCTTGTACCAACAACCATACCATGATCAAAGTCACATAGATCACACTTTTCCCCATTCTGATGTGAACATTAACCAAAGCTCTTGACCTGTATCTGCATGGTTTCATGCATTATATTGCTACTACATGACTGGCTAAACGGATAACTGCACAAGTGGGCAGGCGTGCAGGTGTTCCTGTTAAAGTGACCAGTGAGGGTATATGTCTCATTCATTTCATTATCTCTAGCCGCTTTATTCTTCTACAGGGTCGCAGGCAAGCTGGAGCCTATCCCAGCTGACTACGGGCGAAAGGCGGGGTACACCCTGGACAAGTCGCCAGGTCATCACAGGGCTGACACATAGACACAGACAACCATTCACACTCACATTCACACCTACGGTCAATTTAGAGTCACCAGTTAACCTAACCTGCATGTCTTTGGACTGTGGGGGAAACCGGAGCACCCGGAGGAAACCCATGCGGACACGGGGAGAACATGCAAACTCCGCACAGAAAGGCCCTCGCCGGCCATGGGGCTCGAACCCGGACCTTCTTATTGTGAGGCGACAGCGCTAACCACTACACCACCGTGCCGCCCGAGGGTATATGTATCTTATCATATTTTCTATATTGTAGGGTCATGGTGTCTCTAAATCTTCTGAGATATCTACTCATCAAAGAGAGAAACAAATCTGTAAGTGTGTAACATACAAATATCCCCAAACAGGCCTTTTTTAACTGAACAGTTTCAGCTCTGTGAATGCGATGGCCAATTGTACTGTTTTTCAGACAGGCATTTGGACAGAACTTTGTAACATTGCTGAGAGCTACATAAAGATTCTGCGTGTGTGTCTCAGTCTATCAAAATCATACTATGGGTCAGAAGTAAAGAGACTTCACCAGGACAAAAAGGTCAACATAAAGGGTAAGTCTAAAATATTATAATCACTTTAACTATTGGTAAATGATCTTCCCATCTAATTCTTTTACATACTGTATTTTGGCACTGCTATTTGAAAAAGCATATCCAGTTATTATTAGCTTATCCGGCCGACAGGCGATGAGCTTATGCCATCATGTGTTGTCTGTCGTCCGTTATCCGTCCAGCGGCGTCCAGGTTTCACGAAAATCGCTTCTTCTCTCTCAATTCTTCACTGATTTTTATTCTTTTTGGCAGGAAGGTAGGTCTGCCTGGGGTGCATATAGCTTCTACCCATATTTGCATAACTGCAATTAATAATGAAGATATGGAGTAATTAAGCCCTGACAAGCAGTTTCCACCCACACAAATCACTTCTTCTCTCTCAATTCTTCACCAATGTTGATTCTTTCTGGTATGAAGGTAGGGGTACCTACCAGATTTGCTTCATTACAATTATTAATGAAGTTAAGGACTAATTAAGCCTTAATGAGCAGTTCAACAAAAATCGCTTCTTCTCGGTCAATTCCTTGCCGTTTTGGATTCTTTCTGGCAAACAGGTAGGTATTCCTAAGGTGTGTGTATATATATATATATATATATATATATATATATATATATATATATATATATATACACTAAGTAACTTTAAAAACGCACAATGGAATTCAACACTTTAGATCCATGCATATATTTGAAATTTATGATATTGTATGTAATGCACACACATCTTGAAACATCGATAAAGGACATTTATTGTCAAACTCAAGAATTAATTCACAATAAAAAAATTCAAAGTGACAGTTGGTCCATGTTCGGACCGTCATGCTGGAGATTCTGGGTCTGTGTCGTCCAGGGGTCTCAGCAGCAGTGACTGAGGGTGTCAGGAATCTGTCACGGAGGTGAGCTAGCCTGATGTGCTGATCCTGAACTGGCGTCGTGACTCGAGGCTGACCAGGGCGTGGACGATCCCTGGTGCTCCCTGTCTGTCTGTAACGCTGACTCAAACGGGAAATGGTCGAATGATGAACACCGAAGTGCTGGCCGACCTCTGTCTGTGTACTTCCGGCATGCAACATCCCGATGGCCTGTTCATGTTGATTTTGGCTTAGGCGTGGCATCTTCAATAATGACAATTTTCCCATCATTTCCCCCGGGTATTTATAGGCAAGATTGTGTGTGCACAGTGTATGCAAAATTTGTTTGAAAATTAAAGCCTGTCCATGTCATTGACTACCCGAGTCATATTGTACGTTATTGAGTACAACTCCCTTAAATTCTGATTTGAGCACAGATTTGGAACTTATTCGGGCAGAACGAAGTTATTTTTCCATTGTGATATATTTCTTTTCTTCTTGAGATAAACTCAGCACGAATTCAGCAAGTTTTATCAATGTGCGTTTTTAAAGTTTAAAGTTACTTAGTGTGTGTGTATATATATATATATATATATATATATATATATATATATATATATATAGGGCGGCACGGTGGTGTAGTGGTTAGCGCTGTCGCCTCACAGCAAGAAGGTCCTGGGTTTGAGCCCCGGGGCCGGCGAGGACCTTTCTGTGCGGAGTTTGCATGTTCTCCCCGTGTCCGCGTGGGTTTCCTCCGGGTGCTCCGGTTTCCCCCACAGTCCAAAGACATGCAGGTTAGGTTAACTGGTGACTCTAAATTGACCGTAGGTGTGAATGTGAGTGTGAATGGTTGTCTGTGTCTATGTGTCAGCCCTGTGATGACCTGGCGACTTGTCCAGGGTGCACCCCGCCTTTCGCCCATAGTCAGCTGGGATAGGCTCCAGCTTGCCTGCGACCCTGTAGAAGGATAAAGCGGCTAGAGATAATGAGATGAGATATATATATATATATATATATATATATATATGTAGCTTGCAACATTTATTGAGCATGGTGGCCCACTTTAGATCGTTCCTTCTGGACTAGATGGGGCCAGAGTGAGCTATGCCGTCACTGATGGTCTCGTTATTCTACTTTATCATTTTTCATAGTAAAGAATAACAAATGTTTTTTTTTTCCTTAACATTTTTGAACTTCTAGAATTGAAAGAGGTCTTGGGAAAGAAATCAGTTCAACACACGATTATGAAAAACAAAGTGCTAAATGGAATGCCGTGTGAGGCACAGGAGAAGGTAAATAATCTCTCCTAATACCTTTTAGTATAGTAAGTTCTAGTGAATTAAGCCTTAATATAGTGAGTGTGAACATAAAAATGGACATATTTGTAATTAACAGGTACTTCAGTGTGCACTTGTTACATATGATCTGATGGAGAGTCTTGTCATCCGAATCGAGGAAATCCTAGAGGAAAGAGTGTAACATGATCCATACCACCTTTTCTTTTTTCCCTTGCCAAGTTGACTTATAATCTGAATCCTAAGTTTGATCAGTGTTTCCTGTATGTCCTAAGCATGTTAAATTAAACTAAACTTGCTCATAGAAGAAGAAAACTTTAATCAAGGACTGCTGAGAAGAATAACTTGTTTAATTGCACCAAGGAAAACATGTCATATGATACATATTACAGAGTGCTGTGAGTGTGTTATTAATAGAAGGTCTTTGTAGACGCTGTAAAATAAACTAGTCTGGAGGCAGCAGTTATTCTTGAATACAACTGTTGGGTAAATTCTTAAAAAGTGGGATAGAAAATAAAAGCAATTAGCTGTTGTGTGTGTTGATGTAGAAGTGTCACTGCATGGCTGCTGTTTGTGCTCCAATAAAGTTGATAAATTAAATGACCTTAAAAACCTCCACTTTCTATAACAAAGTTTCAAGGCTGCGTTTGATGATGTGAGCTCGAGCTAAATGCATCCGCTCCCGCACACTATCCACGTGTGGTTTACTAGTGGCCTGCAATATACATCTGCACTGTGATTTCTGATAACATTATAATAACTGAGCATGATTACATGACAAATACACCTATAGTTGCAAGAAATGCCTTTAAAAAAAAAGATTTTTGCATTAATTAGTCATAAAATATGATCATTAAAACAAAAACAATGTGGCTAAACAAATAACACAAAAATAGCTGTATGTTTCATGTTGTTATTGAACACACACATTGAAAATGGTTAGAGAAACAGCTTTGGGACTAGAAGGTTGCTGGTTTGATTCCCTGGCCCAACAGGACTAGCTGAAGTGGCCTAGAGCAAGGTGCCTAACCCCAACTGCTCTGGCAAGTGTAGTGGCTTACCTTGTGTCTGATTAGCCAAAGAAAAACTGATGATGTGATTATCAGTTTGGGCAGGTAACTCGTACATTTAAAAAAAAAAATACTAATCACTCATGGGGGAGTGATCAAATATTTTCTATAACTGCTGATCAAGCTTGCACTGCAGTAAAGAGGAATGCTTACACCATTCCTTCCTGCAGAGCTGTTTCAATTCATCTCTATATCTCTGGGATTTACACGTATTAAACAGCCATATTCACTATCAGCTGGGTTTAAGCTCGAACTTGGACATCCAAAAAACTTCTATTTAAACCATTCTGTTGTTGATTTATGTAATTGATTTGTACGTCTGGTGACTCCAGATGATAGACCACTATCCTGACATTTTATGAGCAATTAATGCATTAATCCAGATAATTCCAAAAAGTTCTCACTTTTTCTTGCAACTATATTATGAACTGAGAAAAGCACCGCATGAGCATAATACTGAAACATCATACTACCTCATGATATAAAATATTTAATAAAGTCATAAAAGATGTAAGTAAATATGAACATAGGTCCTGTTACTTACTTTAGCGATGATCAGCATTCCCTTGACTGCATCCCCATCACTATGGACAGGTAAGACTTTGAGATTACCGCCAAAGAATCTGTAAAGAAATCAAAATACAGTCTCTGAGGTGTGTGTTCAATATGATTAAGAACCCATTTCTTCACGTTTTAAAATACTCAGCAATATATCAGCTTAGTGGATCTCGAGGCTTTTAAAGCACAGGTTTTCGAGATTGAGGTTTCAATATTACCTCCGCCAAGGAGGTTATGTTTTCAGTGTAGTTTGTTTGCCCGTAAACAGGATTGCACAAAACCTACTGACCCAATTTCCATGAAACTTGGTGGAAGGGTGTACAACCCACAGCATTCTGTAGTGTATCCAAGTCACGGGGCGCATCCACAAATTTATCATCATTTTCACTCATATGTAACATTTGGCCTTCATGGAAGTCTGTGCTCAACAATGCCATATATCTTAAAATCCAGTATAGACCCTTTTCACTCACGTGACCTTCGTAAGCGCGACCGCCATTTTGGACATGAAGAAATAACGGTTTATGGCACAGACCCTTTCGGTTCTCGCTCATCTAGCTGCTACAATGACTGCTTAGACTGCAACAATAATACCTAACGCACATTTAAGTATCCGTCGTAAAGACGTGAAACTCGTCGAGTGACGAGTGTGTTCATTGATAAGCTAACACAATCTAAAAGTAGACATACCATCACACTGCCCTGGCACTGTGTACAGTTTACCTTCTATGGTTTGTGCACTCAATATTTGCCATTACTTTCTCCAACCCAGTGTTTGAACTATGCCGATATTTTCGGGGGGTCCCTTTTTTTCCCTTGGGGGTGTGTGTGCTTGCGCTTGTCTCAGAGCGTGGATCTCCAAACACATGAGAAGCCTATCTTACGCACATATCACGCGGACTCCACACCTCCACACACGCATCGCGTCTGAAGTCATAACTCATCAGGGGAAATCGTGTCCGCATTGGCATGTTCAAAAAACAACCTCGCGTCAACAATGATACCACACGCAAGAAAAAAAAAACAGTCAGGCTACTCAACACATCTGATCCACAGCAGCACCAAAGCATCACTGGAAATCATGTCAACAACCAATCTTCCATTTCAACACGCGTCAACAAACAAATGGCACCACAAACATGAACGAATCGGTCAGGCTACCGATTCCAAACCCACAGCAGACGAATAATTAAATGCATCTTACCTTAAAGCAGAATCGACCACTAAGGAAGTCTGTTGGCACACTTCCTTTCTACTAGTTTGTGTCCCCAACCTGGCAGCAGCAGTCGTTGTCATATCGGTTTATTTTATCTTTGATGTAAACACAACACTTCGGATATGCAAATGCTTCCCGTTACACACGATTGCTGGGTCAATAAACATCATTTTGCCAATATTTTAGAGACCATCCATCTTCTCCGTCGGTCAGCATCTGTCGGGATCCGATAAAATGATAAATCTTGCCTTGTGTGTTGATGGTTACTACATCCAGGTGCACAACAATATAATGGCATGATGGAAGTCTTGCTGAAAGTAAAAACTTTCTTTGATGGCTATATTCCTTTCGATGCTTCGCCGTCGTTCCTCGTTGTTGGCTGTGGTAGACTACTGGTAGTACATGTCCAAAATGGCGGCCGCGTTTGTCGTGACGTCACGTGAAAAGGGTCCATAGGGCAGTAAAGTTCAATAGTGACAAAACATAGCCAATGTAGGAATACGAAGTTGTTGCAGTTGCACATTTGCATATCATAAAGTCTACTGTCCTTGACAGAGGTCTGCACTCCTCGACTGCCCTTCTAGTATGTACCTGTTCTGCACTGTAGACACAATCTCCAATTCTCTTGCACCATATGCTGATACCTGGAGCAAAAGAAAGCTGTTTCTGTGGACCTGGATGAACTTTTCAATCCTTTGAAAGAATTCTTCACACTCAGTCTTTTCAGGAAACTCCTCTGGGGTAATCAACAAGAACGCCACACCTGCATGAGATGAAAATCACACTAATTTGAAGTAAACAAACAACAAGGAGCACAGCAAGTCATATATATGGTAAAAGAGTAATCCTCAAGCTTTATACAATCAGAAACCTCTCATCTCATTATCTGTAGCCGCTTTATCCTGTTCTACAGGGTCGCAGGCAAGCTGGAGCCTATCCCAGCTGACTACGGGCGAAAGGCGGGGTACACCCTGGAAAAGTCGCCAGGTCATCACAGGGCTGACACATAGGCCAAGTTTACATTAGACCGTATCAGCGGATCATCAGATTAACGTTTTTAAAACGATTAGTGTGCACACAGCAACACCAATACACGATTTGCGTGCACACAGCAACACCAATACACGGATACGCTCGGCTCCGCAGGCATCCTGCGCTCCAAATCACTCCGCCCTGAACAGCGAGTGCCCTCTGGAGGGTGCGCACTCCGGCCCTGCGCAGCTCACAGAGCGCGCGAGTGAAGTGCACAAGCTGTGATTCGGGACTGAGCCGCTGTGTGTGTGACCCCAGCGCATATCACTTACCACTTGCAAGTGGAAGGATGGCAAGCCTAAAGACAATCATAACTACACAATGGGCAGTATTTGCATCAGTATTTGCAGTATTTTCATACTTTTATACTCTTTAATGAAAGGTGATACAAGGCAGAAGTCCGCGCCGTTTTTCAGCAGTCGCGTCACATGCAACGCCAGCGAATCAGGAAGGTGGATGTCACAGTGACGTTGTCCAATGAGACGCCAGCTAGAGCTCAGCACAGCGTATCCGCGTATCCTCAATGTTTACACAGCACCGGAGCTGACACGATCTGGATTGAATACGTGGACCCTGGCGGATTCCCGTTTCCCGGTGTTTCCAGGCGGTTTAATGTAAACGGACAGTGCATCCGCGAAGAAAACGAGACAGATACGGTCTAATGTAAACTTGGCCATAGACACAGACAACCATTCACACTCACATTCACACCTACGGTCAATTTAGAGTCACCAGTTAACCTAACCTGCATGTCTTTGGACTGTGGGGGAAACCGGAGCACCTGGAGGAAACCCACGCGGACACGGGGAGAACATGCAAACTCCACACAGAAAGGCCCTCGCCGGCCACGGGGCTCGAACCCGGACCTTCTTGCTGTGAGGCGACAGTGCTAACCACTACACCACCGTGCTGCCCCAATCAGAAACCTCTTTAATGAAAATAAATAAATAAATACAAAGATCCACAGACCCCTCAGCACAAATTTATTTTACAAACATAATCTAAGTGTTCACAATAATATTTTTGCCAGTTATTTTTTAATTCTTGAACTTTCCTCTCATAGAATAAATTTTTATTAAAATTGTCAGATTGTTAGAGTCAAGTACAACAACTTAATCATGGGATACAATTTCAACCATTGGAACAAATAAATCAGATAAAATAATCACAGATCCCCTGGTGATCCCCTGGGTGGCACAGTGGTGTAGTGGTTAGCATTGTTGCCTCGCAGCAAGAAGGTTCTGGGTTCGAGCCCAGCGGGTGATGGAGGCCTTTCTGTGTAGAGTTTGCATGTTCTCCCTGTGTCTGTGTGGGTTTCCTCAGAGTGCTCCGTTTTCCCCCACAGTTCAAAGACATGTGGTTAGGTTAACATGGGGACAGTCTTGGGCTGAGGTGCCCTTGAGCAAGGCACCTAACCCCCAACTGCTTCCTGGGTGCTGTAGCACAGTTGCCCACTGCTCTGGGTGTGTGTGTGTGCGCGCGCTTATTGCTCACTTGTGTGTGTTCACTGCTTCAGATGGGTTAAATGGAGAGGATGAATTTCACTGTGCTTGAGTGTCCATGTGACAAATAAAGTCGTCTTCTTCTTCTTCTATGCTTCACTGATTCCTAAGGTTCCAGGACCCCACTTTGAGAATTCTGAATTTCAGTGTTTTTTTTTCCAACTAAATCTCTAAACAAGCAATCTGTATGTTTGGTTACTATTGATGAGAAATAAGATGTTTTACTGGTCTGAGAAAAGAACTTCTTTGTGGTGATTGCACATTCACTACAGAAAGGTTCAGTAGACATCTGTCTGAAAAACAGGTTTTGAGATGATTCAGCACAGTGATTAGCAGAAAATGTTTGGTAAGTGTAAAACACTGGCATCGGTTAAAACTTATAGGTCAGTATTTCTCAACCCTGTTTTTTTTTCTTTCGTAAAACATGTCCCTGTTTCAAGCCTGAGCTCGGGTTACAATCTGTGTGAAGTTTCACATGTTCTCCCATGTCTTCATGGGTTTCCCTGGGATTCTCTGATTTATTCCCACCTCCAGAAAAACATCCAAGTACTGTATTGGTGAACTGACTCTTTAAAATGTCCTTAAGTGTGAATGTGTGTGCGTGCATAGTGCCCTGATATGGACTGGTGTCCTACTTATGATATATTACCACCTCACACTCCAAGATACTGATACAGGCTTCTGACCTACCTCGAACTTGACCAGGATTAAGTAGTTACTGAAGATATGTAGAGTAATATTAGATTTTAATATTAGATTTATATTTTTGGGAGCCTTCAAGCTTTTTATTCCTGAACATTCCACAAAGAAGTTGCATTTATTTATAGGCCAACTTGTTTTGAGTTATTAATATTCAGACTAAATCCTTTCATTTATTCATTTTCCATACTGCTGATCCATTACAGGCTGTAGGTGAGCCGGAACCAATCCCAGCTGACTTCGGGTGAAAATCTATTGTGGAGTAAACACAGAGACAAACAACCATTCACACACTCATTCACACCAATGGAGCACTTGCATGTGACGTCACAGCCGATCCAGATTGTGACAGACGCCATCTTGTCGGTCAAACGCCATATTCCGCCTTCTACTTCTGGTTCTACTTCTGCTTTTACTTCTACCTTTTCTTCTGGAAAACCCTACTATATACAATTCTACTACAACGGCTGCGGCTACAAGCTCTCCCTACCTGTGCACGGTTTTTATGGTTTTTGTGTGTATTTTTGCGTGTTGTTCGTCTGTACTGGACTTCAATATCCACTACAACCGTATGGACTTACTGGACATTAGTTTCCAGCAGAAAATGACGGTTTGTAGCGATTTCCATCGCATGCACAACATTCCGGACGAGATAGCGAGACCAGCGGGGTCTCCGTGGATTGTTATCGATAGCAAAGCGAAGGAGGCGGGGAGCAGAAGCAAAAGCGAGGCTGCAGAGCCGGCCTGTTGACTAAGCTCAGAAAACAGCCACTCAAATCTCCACTGCTAAGCTTCTACCTCTCCAACGCCAGATCCATGTAAACAAGACGGACGATTTGGAATTACAGCTGGAATTACCTTATTCTAATCTATAATCGGCTGGTCAGTGCTATACTCAATACTTAAGTGACTTACCCATCCAATGAGGATTCTTGTTTACAAGATGCCACATCTGAGTCGCTGACAAATCCTGAATTTCTGTAAAGATAACTGTCCAGAGATTTATAAGCACGCAGTGCTTCACCACTGAACAGCGAGGGAAAGTTAATGAGGTAATTATACACATCCGGGTATTCTGCTGGCAGTTCAAAATCCAGTCGTGAAAACTCCATCCAGTAAGCCATAAGGGTCACTAATCTGTAGATCATTTATTTTAGACATATATCTAGTTATCTGTTCATTAGAAAAATGAGCCGTGTAGTCCGTCGGTTGAAATTGATCCATTCTGTACACGAGTGCAGCAGTATTCAGCGGTGTTTTTGACCGACAAGATGGCGGTTGTGTACTTTCCGGTCACGTGACTGCAAGATCTCTATAGGCAATTTAGAGCAGAAAGTGGACCTAATCCTCATGTCTTTGGAGTGTGGGAGGTAACCAGAGGAAACCCACGCAGGTACAGGGAGAACATGCAAACTCCACACAGGAAGGCCCTGGTCAACCGGCACACTCGAACCCAGAACCTACTTGCTGTGTGGCGACAGTGCTAACCACTGCACCACCGTGCTGCCCAAACCCTTTAAATTCATGACTAATAACTATAAGAACTCAATAATAAATAATACATTTTGATGATGGTGGATTGTGATTTCCACCACTGTTACTAAATACAGTAGAGGAGAGGGGGGAGACTTGGGACAGGGGATATTTGGGACAGTTTGTATTCCCATAAATTAATTTCAACCAATCAGAAGTTAGATGTTGCCCCTTAGAGTAACCTACTTCCTTTGGAGCCATGAAGCTGGACACTGCAGTAAGGGATGTGCAGTTCAATATTTTTTTCAAAAAAACCCTTGTATTTTCTTTTTCACAGTCCACCTCTATTCTATGGTGTAATGTATGCTGGTGAATTTGGGATTTGTTAGGAATTAAAGTATGTAGCCTAGAGGATGATTTATTGAACTTAAATTCTGGGGGAAAACACTGAAGGGTTTTTTTTTTCCTTCAAAATGGCCAGATGGGGAGAGTTGGGACAGTTTATCATGTTACAGGTTTTTTCTTGTGGTTTACAAATATAAAATTGCTTAAAATCTTGGTTAAAAATGTAGGCATGTACCTACATGAGGATAAAACTTATTTCATTCCTTCTTGAGAATAGAACTGTTTTGTCTCGTCAGATTTGGGTAAACTGACATTTTTCTATCGCTGTACCAGCATTGTGTGTTCATACAGTTCATATGTTACAAGTTTTGATCTCATCATCTCATTATCTCTAGCCGCTTTATCCTGTTCTACAGGGTCGCAGGCAAGCTGGAGCCTATCCCAGCTGACTACGGGCGAAAGGCGGGGTACACCCTGGACAAGTCGCCAGGTCATCACAGGGCTGACACATAGACACAGACAACCATTCACACTCACATTCACACCTACGGTCAATTTAGAGTCACCAGTTAACCTAACCTGCATGTCTTTGGACTGTGGGGGGGAAACCGGAGCACCCGGAGGAAACCCACGCGGACATGGGGAGAACATGCAAACTCCGCACAGAAAGGCCCTCGTCGGCCACGGGGCTCGAACCCGGACCTTCTTGCTGTGAGGCGACAGCGCTAACCACTACACCACCGTGCCGCCCACAAGTTTTGATATTAAGTAAAAATTAAACATGCAGGTCCATCCATCCATTATCTGTATCCTGTTCTACAGGGTCACAGGCAAGCTGGAGCCTATCCCAGCTGACTATGGCGGGGTACACCCTGGACAAGTCACCAGGTTATCGCAGGGCTGACACAGAAACAAACAACCATTCACACTCATGGTCAATTTAGAGTCACCAATTAACCTAACCTGCATGTCTTTGGGGGAAACCGGAGCACCCGGAGGAAGCCCACACAGACACGGGAAGAACATGCAAACTCCACACAGAAAGGCCCTCGCCAGCTGTTGGGCTCAAACCCAGGATCTTCTTGCTGTGAGGCGACAGTGCTAACCACTACACCACCGTGCCGCCCACACACAGGACTAGGTATTTTATTTTTGTTCCATGTCTCCCCAGAATAATGACAGAGAAAGTGAAGCCTGAAGGCCAGTATACATGACAAGCTGAGAGACTAATGTTGTGGTAAGAGGGTATAGTAAATCCTCTCTCATGCAATATGAATGTGACACAACCTGCAAAGAATTTCACACAATTTACAAAAGCTGAAAACTTGTCCCAAGTCTCCCTTAAAGTGTGACTCTCAGAGCTCCACTTTTTCATGGTGTTTCTTTCCTGTGATGTCTCTTAACAAGTCCTTCATGAAGAGTGTGTTAGAGCAGGGAAACAGATTAAACTGTGGAGTAGAAACACACAGCTGATGTCCACCTTGGCTTTAATTTGGGTGGCACGGTGGTGTAGTGGTTAGCACTGTCACCTCACAGCAAGAAGGTTCTGGGTTCGAGCCCAGTGGCCAATAGGGGCCTTTCTGTATGGAGTTTCTTGCATGTTCTCCCCATGTCTGTGTGGGTGTGCTCCGGTTTCCCCCACAGTTCAAAGACGTGGTTAGGTTAATATGGGGTGGTCTTGGGCTAAGGTACCCTTGAGCGAAGCACCTAACTCCCAACTGCTCCCCGGGTGCTGTTAGCATGGCTGCCCACTGCTCTGGGTTTGTTTTTTTGCTCTGGGTATGTGTGTGCGCTCATTGCTCATGTGTGTGTGCATGTATGTGTTCACTGCTTCAGTTGGGTTAAATGCAGAGAGGAATTTCACAAGTGTGTGATGAATAAAGTTGTGCTTTCTGTCTTAGCTTTAATTTGGGTGGCATGGTGGTGTAGTGGTTAGCACTGTCGCCTCGCAGGAAGAAGGTTCTGGGTTCGAGCCCAGTGGCCAATAGGGGCCTTTCTGTGTGGTTTGCATGTTCTCCCCGTGTCTGCGTGGGTTTCCTCCGGGTGCTCCGGTTTCCCCCACAGTCCAAAGACATGTGATTAGGTTAATATAGACAGCCTTGGGCTGAGGTGCCCTTGAGTGTGGCACCAAACTCCCGGGTGCTGTTAGCATGGCTGCCCACTGCTCTGGGTATGTGTGTGTGTGCTCATTGCTCATGTGTGTGTTCACTGTTTCAGATGGGTTAAATGCAGAGAGGAATTTAATAATTATAAAATAAATAGGGCAATAAATGTACAGGTAGATGGTGTTGATATTGAAAGAGTTTCTAATAATAAATTTCTTGGGGCAATAATAGATGATAGAATTAATTGGAAATCACATATAAAATACATACTAATGAAACTATGAAGAAGCATATCTGTGTTGAGTATAACTAAGCACATCCTGGACTATAATTCACTCCGCATTCTTTACTGTTCCCTGGTTTTACCGTACTTAAATTACTGCTCAGTGGTGTGGGGAAATACGTATAAATGTTCACTTCATGCAATAACTATACTTCAAGAAAGAGCTATAAGAATAATTCATAGTGCTGGTTACCGAGATCATACTAATTCACTATTCTTAAATTCAAAATGTTTAAAATTCAGGGATATTATAGAATATAAAACTGCCTTAATAATGTACAAAGTAAGGAATTATAAAGTACCAAGGAATATCCAAACAATGCTCTTGGATAGAGAGGGGGGCTATAATTTTAGGGGGAAATTGAAATTTAAAATTCGCAGTGCTAGGACAACGTTAAAAATGTTCAGTATTTCTATTTGTGGAGTAAAGCTATGGAACAGTTTGAATGTGGAGCTCATGAAATGTACAACTATAAACCAGTTCAAAAAAAGGTATAAGGAACAGATCTTTATGAGGTATAGGGAGGAGGAATTACAATAACATTCTATTGATATATATAAAATGTGAGGGGTTTTATATATATATATATATGCACGTATGTATACACACACACATATACAGGGTGTCTCAAAAAAATGTACTCACACTTTAACTGTCCCTAACATGCTGCCTTTTTTGTGTTTCAGGTGTAATTAATTAATCACAGCATGGACTTCTTTTTGTGGGGATATCTCAAAGACAAAGTTTATCGCACCAAACCAAGAACAGGGCAATTCCATGTAAATGTCAACCTCACCATGCAAAAATAAAGCAACATGTAATACATCAAAACCACTCCCAGAGATATCACCTAGGCCTGTATTTTACAGATGTGAATAAGTTGAACCAATTTGTCACAAGAATTGTTCCCTTCGCCTTAATATGTCAGTCTTTCTTTCTTATAATGTAAACCCCAAGCTAAAATCAATTTTGATCATGTACAATTCTATATTATTGCCACAAGCCACAGAAATGTATGCTAAAATCCACAAAACAGCAAAACAATAGCCATCCTAAATATTATTTAAGAACTTTGATAGTTTTAGCTGATATTTAGAGAGTTTTTCAAAGGGTTATGGTGGTTAAATTGCTGATTTTCTAAACATACGCCATGTCTATTTCAGACGCGTCACATCCGTAACGGAATTTCGTCACATCCATAACGCTGACTTTTCCTTCCGAAACTCTGCATGAAATACAAAATATTTTAAACAAAGATTTTTTTAATATTCACCTTGGACCCCTCTATCAAATGGATATCTTCATTTCGACATTAGGTTTACAATTTCACAGAGTTTGATAAAAATGTACAGTCAACCAAGAAAAGTGATACTTTTTCTGTCACATCCATAACGCATCTTTTATTGGCATTTTCTGGCATGCCCTAGATGTACTATGGGAATTGTTCTTGTTCTATCACTTCTCCAGTATGGTACAGCCTTAAAATATGCAACACCTGTTTAAATACTGGGAGACAATAAAACATGCACTGGGTCATTTGTTGCCATTTTGAGTTCAAGTGTCACGTCCATAACGCTGGAATTGCTCAACAATTGATGCACTGAAATTGGAAATTGAAAGACAATGTCGCGATATTCCTAATGACCTGTTTCGTGACGTTTGCGAATCCCTTGGTGCGCGTTATCAGCGTTGTCTGGACAATAATGGTCATCAATTTGAACATTTGCGAACATGATTCTTCAATTACATTTGTCTTCTGTATTCGAAGCTATTCCATTTCACTCTATGTTCATAAATAAAGGTTTTCTCGTCATTCAAAGTGTGAGTACATTTTTTTTAGACACCCTGTATATGTATATAATGTGTATGTATGTATGTGTGTGCGTATATATATGTGTGTGCATAATTGTATATAATATATAAGCATAATAGGCATAATTATGATATGGGTGTCTGTGTACGTATGGATGTGTATAGTTACAGGTATGTGTATATGTAAGTACTGTATATATGTATTGTATGTGTGTATATATGCATAACATAAGTATCTGTATATATGATTTGATTTGGCCGATATTATACCATGTTGGTATGTTGGTATGTTTTCTTTTTTTTGTTGATTTTGTTTTCTTTTGTATATCTAGTTTATTATGGTGGAAAGTGACGTTTGATTAGCAGTGGTATAGAGGATTAGGATTTGATAAGCTATTTACTTCTTCCTAATCCTTTCCGAACATTATGTTATTGCCTTGTGGCTACGCTATTCTGTTTGTTTATGAAGATGTTCTGATGATTGCATTTTTTACTTTTATTTTTTGTTGTTTGTTTTTATATCTTCTTTATTCTTCGGAATAAACCTCTAAATACAAATACAAAAAATTTCACAAGTGTGTGATGAATAAAGTGCTTAAAAAAAATTTACCTGAGAGCGGAAAGACGAGCGTACCGGCTTCAATACTGTCTGAATAACGAAGTAGATGTTGTTGTGCTAAAAGCAGCACTGAAATTTCATCATTCTGTCAAGATAATAAATGAATTAAAGTTAGATGTATAGTGTTCATCTTAAACAGAGACTTCAGAAACAGGAAACAGCTGGATAAAGGCGACAAACTCGACGAATAAGCTAACTAGTTAGCCACCAGCTAATGAACAAGTTCACTCCAAGTACCTGAAGAGAACTACTGACAATAACAGTTGTTTTCCACAGAGTCGTGGTGTTATCTGCCATTTTAACCTGCTTTAAGTAAACTGAGGGAAGACAGTCTTTCAAAAACTAGCTGACTGTCTTCAACTAGATTAATTACAGCTCACTGACTCCGAGCCTTTTTGGAAAAGCTGTCAGTGTGTTTTATTTAGAGTTAATCCAGAACTTCTTCACCATTCCTGGTGTATCCCTGCCAAGAGCTCCTGGCCTGGTTACTGAAGGTTAATAAATGAATAAACCAATAAAATCAAGACGTTCAATAAATCTGAGGTAATTTAAATATAGTTAATCAGGTTATGTGAATGATGTTTTTCGTAAAACAGAACAATGGCGCCATCTGGAGGTGAAACAAGGAAGTCGTATAACATTCCACTCTCGTGATGTGTCGTTCTCGGATGAGTCGGTTCATTGAGCCGGATCTTTTATGTGAACCTAGAGAGCCACATTCCTTATCTGAAACTCATCTCTCATCTCATCTTTATCCTGTTCTACAGGGTCGCAGGCAAGCTGGAGCCTATCCCAGCTGACTATGGGTGGGGTACACCTTGGACAAGTCACCAGGTCATCACAGAGCTGACACATAGACACAGACAACCATTCACACTCACATTCACACCTACGGTCAATTTAGAGTCGCCAGTTAACCTAACCTGCATGTCTTTGGACTGTGGGGGAAACCGGAGCGCCCGGAGGAAACCCACGCGGACACGGGGAGAACATACAAACTCCGCACAGAAAGGCCCTCGCCGGCCACGGGGCTCGAACCCGGACCTTCTTGCTGTGAGGCGACAGCGCTAACCACTACACCACCGTGCCGCCCACAAGTTTTGATATTAAGTAAAAATTAAACATGCAGGTCCATCCATCCATTATCTGTATCCTGTTCTACAGGGTCACAGGCAAGCTGGAGCCTATCCCAGCTGACTATGGCGGGGTACACCCTGGACAAGTCACCAGGTTATCGCAGGGCTGACACAGAAACAAACAACCATTCACACTCACGGTCAATTTAGAGTCACCAATTAACCTAACCTGCATGTCTTTGGGGGAAACCGGAGCACCCGGAGGAAACCCACACAGACACGGGAAGAACATGCAAACTCCACACAGAAAGGCCCTCGCCAGCTGTTGGGCTCAAACCCAGGATCTTCTTGCTGTGAGGCGACAGCGCTAACCACTACACCACCGTGCCGCCCACACACAGGACTAGGTATTTTATTTTTGTTCCATGTCTCCCCAGAATAATGACAGAGAAAGTGAAGCCTGAAGGCCAGTATACGTGACAAGCTGAGAGACTAATGTTGTGGTAAGAGGGTATAGTAAATCCTCTCTCATGCAATATGAATGTGACACAACCTGCAAAGAATTTCACACAATTTACAAAAGCTGAAAACTTGTCCCAAGTCTCCCTTAAAGTGTGACTCTCAGAGCTCCACTTTTTCATGGTGTTTCCTTCCTGTGATGTCTCTTAACAAGTCCTTCATGAAGAGTGTGTTAGAGCAGGGAAACCCACACAGACACAGGGAGAACATGCAAACTCCACACAGAAAGGCCCTCGCCAGCCATGGGGCTCGAACCCAGGCCTTCTTGGTGTGAGGTGACAGTGCAAACCACTACACCACCTGGGAAACTATTTTCTGTAAATAAACAATTAGAAACTAACAAATTACTCCAGTGACATTAAATAGTCAAAACACGTTACTTAGACTCACTGTAAACTCAATTTAGGTTCATATTTAACTCAAACACCTCATTTGAAAATAAACTTGCACACAGAAGAAAAAAATGAGAATGGAAGGTTTAGTTGTGTCCAAAATCACTCACTCGTTCCCTACTCCCTGTCTAGGGAATTCTATATAGAGGTCTATATAGTGAGCTCATTGGTAAAATGAAAAAAAAAAGCCACTTTCAGACACTACTCCACTGTGCCGTTATTTACGTCATTACTGTCGCACAATTAAAATGTGCCAGATCAGTCAGCTGGTGGGTTCTCAAAATAATAAATACATGCATTAATTTTTTTCGCGGTGCGGTTTTCATCAAATCCTGCGCTCTGATTGGCTGGTGAGCGGGTCCGTATCCTACGGTACGGACCCCGGTTACGGACCTCTGGCGACTCGCTCGTTCACAACAACAACAAACATAGTAGCAATTTTTGTCAGCATTTATCTTTTTTATAAGATTTATTTATAAGATTTTTATCAAAAATCTTATCAATTTTTGCCAGCATTTCTCAGCATAATAGCATTAATTTTACAGCATGGATAGCGATAACGACAGTGTTCACAGCGAAAGCAAGTTTTAGTACCCTTAGGAAGAAGAAATACTCGTAAAAGAACACATTTCAGGAGAAAGCTAAAAACCTCTAACTTGCTAACACCGAGCAAAAACATGGCTGAATCCTGAATGACTCAATTTTATATAAATAGGGGACTACATAGGCGGCAAAATGTAGTTTTTTCCTGCCATGGAAGTGCACTTGTATACCGAGGAGGAAGCAATTTGCATTACAGCCGTGAATGAGGATTCAAAATAGTGTTAATTTTACAGCATGGATAGCGATAACGACAGTGTTCACAGCGAAAGCGAGTTTTACTACCCTGAGGAAGAAGAAATACTCGTAAAAGAACACATTTCAGGAGAAAGCTAAAAACCTCTAACTTGCTAACGCCGAGCAAAAACATGGCTGAATCCTGAATGACTCCTATTTGTATAAATAGGGGACTACATAGACGGCAAAATGTATTTTTTTTTCCTGCCAGCCGTGAATGAGGATTCAAAATGGCGGCTCGGCTCGGTTTTCCCTTTCGGGCGCTTTCGTTTTCTGTTAGAATTTGGTAAAGAAAAAAATAAATATATTATTTACCAGCTTAAGGTCGGTCCGTATGGTGAAATACCGTGAGCTCGGCCTTAAATACTGATCTCGGCCCAGAGGGCCTCGCTCAGTACTTTCAAGACCTCGGTCATGGTATTTCACCATACGGACCAACCTTAAGCTGGTAAATAACACATATGTATTTTTGTGATAAATACATATTATACTGAGTGTATTTCCCGCATTAATAAATGCAAAGTAGTTTGTGTCTTAAATCAAGGCTGAATACTTTCTTCTTTGCCGCTTCCTTTTATGAAATCAAATTTGAGGCTTTTGATTAATTCCTCACTCTGCACTGTAACTTATTTTTGTATTTTATCTGTCTTATTTTATTTGAGCTTATTTTCTATTCTCTTACTATTTTTAATTGTACTTGAATGTCTGTTTACAATGTATTTCTTCTTCCGTACATTCACCCCAACACACTACAATATTATTGCCATTTTCGCGCCACAACTTATACATTTTTTCTCGTGCCTGTTGTCATAAGGAAAAGCAAACTACTGCTATTGTCCTTCAATCTAAAATATTTAACGGTCCTTATGAAACAGCTTTTCTTTCAGCGCGACCACAATGCACGATGGTATACAATGCCTTGCAAAAGTATTCATACCCCTTGAACTTTTTCATATTACCTTACAACTTAAAAGTTTTTTATTGAGATTTTATGTGATAGACCAACACAGAGTAGCACATAATTGTGAAGTGAAACGAAAATGATAAATGGTCTTCAAAATTTTAAACAAATAAAAATCTGAAATATGTGATGTGCATTAGTATTCAGCCCCCCTGCGTCAATACTTTGTAGAGCCACCTTTTGCTGCAATTACAGCTGCAAGTCTTTTGTGGTATGTCTCTACCAGCTTTGCACATCTAGACACTGAAATTTTTGCCCCTTCTTCTTTGCAAAATAGCTCAAGCTCAGACAGATTGGATGAAGAGCGTCTGTGAACAGCAATTTTCAAGTCTTGCCACAGATACTCAATGGGATTTAGGTCTGGACTTTGACTGGGCCATTCTAACACATGAATATTCTTTGATCTAAACCATTCCATTGCAGCTCTGGCTGTATGTTTAGGGTCATTGTCTTGCTGGAAGGTGAATCTCCTTCCCACTCTCAAGTCTTTTGCAGCCTCCAACAGGTTTTCTTCCAGGATTGCCCTGTATTTAGCTCCATCCATCTTCCCATCAACTCTGACCAGTTTCCCTGTCCCTGCTGAAGAAAAGCATCCCCATAGCATGATGCTGCCACCACCATGTTTCACAGCGGGGATGGTGTGTGCAGGGTGATGAGCAGTGTTAGTTTTCCACCACACATAGCGCTTTGCATTTAGGCCAAAAAGTTCAACTTTGGTCTCATCTGACCAAAGCACCTTCCACATGTTTGCTGTGTCCCCTACATGGCTTCTTATGCCTGTCTTTCAACAATGGCTTTCTTCTTGCCACTCTTCCAAAAAGGCCAGATTTGTGGAGTGTACGACTTATAGTTGTCCTGTGCACAGATTCTCCCACCTGAGCTGTGGATTTCTGCAGCTCCTTCAGAGTGATCATGGGCCTCTTGGCTGCTTCTCTGACAAGTGCTCTCCTTGCTCGCTCTGTCAGTTTAGGTGGACGGCCATGTCTTGGTAGGTTTGCAGTTGTGCCATACTTTTTCCATTTTTAAATGATGGATTGAACAGTGCTTCTTGAGATGTTCAGAGCTTGGGATATTTTTTTTATAACCTAACCCTGCTTTAAACTTCTCCAGAACTTTATCCCTGACCTGTCTGGTGAATTCTTTGGTCTTCATGATGCTGTTTGTTCTTCCATGTTCTCTAACAAACCACTGAGGCCTTCACAGAACAAGTGTATTTATGCTGAGAGTAAATTACACACAGTAGGACTCTATTAACTAATTAGATGACTTCTGAAGGCAATTGATTGCACTGGATTGTATTTAGAGGTATCAGAGTACAGGG